>NW_027098948.1:0-131000 GCF_037042795.1 Molothrus aeneus | reverse complement strand
GGCAGCCTTCAGACTTAGAGAAAACAGTACTTTACCACTCTCCTGCCTTTTCCATTGTTATTCTATTGGAAAAGAACGAGTTTTGGACAACTACCTTTCATTCTTGCCAAACTCTTTGCAGACCTCCGTGCAAGCTTTAGAACAAGATTTTGGATGTTTTCTTTCCTGGCAGAGTTTCTCTTTGCAAGATATGGTGGAAAAGCTTTTTGCTGAGTGTAGAGCGGCAAGACACGCAGAAGACGCAGATACGCAGCTCTCCGAAGCTAAGTGCCGGTCCCGGGCTTCTTTCGGCACAAACCGCTCTCAGGAGCTCCCTGCGCTCGCCACAATGCTCTGTGTGCGAAGAAGCCGCTTCTTCGCCTGCGGGAGAATCGGCGAGCGGCAGCTTCCCAAAGGCGAAGATGCAAGCTGCACCACACAGGCACAGTGTGGGCAGCCTTCAGACTTAGAGAAAATAGAACTTTACCACTCTCCTGCCTTTTCCATGGTTATTATATTGGAAAAGAACGAGTTTTGGACAACTACCTTTCATTCTTGCCAAACTCTTTGCAGACCTCCGTGCAAGCTTTAGAACAAGATTTTGGATGTTTTCTTTCCTGGCAGAGTTTCTCTTTGCAAGATATGGTGGAAAAGCTTTTGGCTGAGTGTTGAGCGGCAAGACACGCAGAAGACGCAGATACGCAGCTCTCCGAAGCTAAGTGCCGGTCCCGGGCTTCTTTCGGCACAAACCGCTCTCAGGAGCTCCCTGCGCTCGCCACAAAGCTCTGTGTGCGAAGAAGCCGCTTCTTCGCCTCCGGGAGAATCGGCGAGCGGCAGCTTCCCAAAGGCGAAGATGCAAGCTGCACCACACAGGCACAGTGTGGGCAGCATTCAGACTTAGAGAAAACAGTACTTTACCACTCTCCTGCCTTTTCCATGGTTATTATATTGGAAAAGAACGAGTTTTGGGCAACTACCTTTCATTCTTGCCAAACTCTTTGCAGACCTCCGTGCAAGCTTTAGAACAAGATTTTGCATGTTTTCTTTCCTGGCAGAGTTTCTCTTTGCAAGATATGGTGGAAAAGCTTTTTGCTGAGGGTAGAGCGGCAAGACACGCAGAAGACGCAGATACGCAGCTCTCCGAAGCTAAGTGCCGGTCCCGGGCTTCTTTTGGCAGAAACCGCTCTCAGGAGCTCCCTGCGCTCGCCACAATGCTCTGTGTGCGAAGAAGCCGCTTCTTCGCCTGCGGGAGAATCGGCGAGCGGCAGCTTCCCAAAGGCGAAGATGCAAGCTGCAGCACACAGGCACAGTGTGGGCAGCCTTCAGACTTAGAGAAAACAGAACTTTACCGCTCTCCTGCTGTTTCCATTGTTATTATATTGGAAAAGAACGAGTTTTGGACAACTACCTTTCATTCTTGCCAAACTCTTTGCAGACCTCCGTGCAAGCTTTAGAACAAGATTTTGGATGTTTTCTTTCCTGGCAGAGTTTCTCCTTGCAAGATATGGTGGGAAAGCTTTTTGCTGAGTGTTGAGCGGCAAGACACGCAGAAGACGCAGATACGCAGCTCTCCGAAGCTAAGTGCCGGTCCCGGGCTTCTTTCGGCAGAAACCGCTCTCAGGAGCTCCCTGCGCTCGCCACAATGCTCTGTGTGCGAAGAAGCCGCTTCTTCGCCTGCGGGAGAATCGGCGAGCGGCTGCTTCCCAAAGGCGAAGATGCAAGCTGCACCACACAGGCACAGTGTGGGCAGCCTTCAGACTTAGAGAAAACAGTACTTTACCACTCTCCTGCCTTTTCCATGGTTATTCTATTGGAAAAGAACGAGTTTTGGACAACTACCTTTCATTCTTGCCAAACTCTTTGCAGACCTCCGTGCAAGCTTTAGAACAAGATTTTGGATGTTTTCTTTCCTGGCAGAGTTTCTCTTTGCAAGATATGGTGGAAAAGCTTTTTGCTGAGTGTAGAGCGGCAAGACACGCAGAAGACGCAGATACGCAGCTCTCCGAAGCTAAGTGCCGGTCCCGGGCTTCTTTCGGCACAAACCGCTCTCAGGAGCTCCCTGCGCTCGCCACAATGCTCTGTGTGCGAAGAAGCCGTTTCTTCGCCTGCGGGAGAATCGGCGAGCGGCAGCTTCCCAAAGGCGAAGATGCAAGCTGCACCACACAGGCACAGTGTGGGCAGCCTTCAGACTTAGAGAAAACAGTACTTTACCACTCTCCTGCCTTTTCCATGGTTATTATATTGGAAAAGAACGAGTTTTGGACAACTACCTTTCATTCTTGCCAAACTCTTTGCAGACCTCCGTGCAAGCTTTAGAACAAGATTTTGGATGTTTTCTTTCCTGGCAGAGTTTCTCTTTGCAAGATATGGTGGAAAAGCTTTTTGCTGAGTGTAGAGCGGCAAGACACACAGAAGACGCAGATACGCAGCTCTCCGAAGCTAAGTGCCGGTCCCGGGCTTCTTTCGGCACAAACCGCTCTCAGGAGCTCCCTGCGCTCGCCACAATGCTCTGTGTGCGAAGAAGCCGCTTCTTCGCCTGCGGGAGAATCGGCGAGCGGCAGCTTCCCAAAGGCGAAGATTCAAGCTGCACCACACAGGCACAGTGTGGGCAGCCTTCAGACTTAGAGAAAACAGTACTTTACCTCTCTCCTGCCTTTCCATTGTTATTTTATTGGAAAAGAACGAGTTTTGGACAACTACCTTTCATTCTTGCCAAACTCTTTGCAGACCTCCGTGCAAGCTTTAGAACAAGATTTTGGATGTTTTCTTTCCTGGCAGAGTTTCTCTTTGCAAGATATGGTGGAAAAGCTTTTTGCTGAGTGTAGAGCGGCAAGACACGCAGAAGACGCAGATACGCAGCTCTCCGAAGCTAAGTGCCGGTCCCGGGCTTCTTTCGGCACAAACCGCTCTCAGGAGCTCCCTGCGCTCGCCACAATGCTCTGTGTGCGAAGAAGCCGCTTCTTCGCCTGCGGGAGGATCGGCGAGCGGCAGCTTCCCAAAGGCGAAGATGCAAGCTGCACCACACAGGCACAGTGTGGGCAGCCTTCAGACTTAGAGAAAACAGTACTTTACCACTCTCCTGCCTTTTCCATGGTTATTCTATTGGAAAAGAACGAGTTTTGGACAACTACCTTTCATTCTTGCCAAACTCTTTGCAGACCTCCGTGCAAGCTTTAGAACAAGATTTTGGATGTTTTCTTTCCTGGCAGAGTTTCTCTTTGCAAGATATGGTGGAATAGCTTTTGGCTGAGTGTTGAGCGGCAAGACACGCAGAAGACGCAGATACGCAGCTCTCCGAAGCTAAGTGCCGGTCCCGGGCTTCTTTCGGCACAAACCGCTCTCAGGAGCTCCCTGCGCTCGCCACAATGCTCTGTGTGCGAAGAAGCCGCTTCTTCGCCTCCGGGAGAATCGGCGAGCGGCAGCTTCCCAAAGGCGAAGATGCAAGCTGCACCATGCAGGCACAGTGTGGGCAGCCTTCAGACTTAGAGAAAACAGTACTTTACCACTCTCCTGCCTTTTCCATGGTTATTATATTGGAAAAGAACGAGTTTTGGGCAACTACCTTTCATTCTTGCCAAACTCTTTGCAGACCTCCGTGCAAGCTTTAGAACAAGATTTTGGATGTTTTCTTTCCTGGCAGAGTTTCTCCTTGCAAGATATGGTGGAAAAGCTTTTGGCTGAGTGTTGAGCGGCAAGACACGCAGATGACGCAGATACGCAGCTCTCCGAAGCTAAGTGCCGGTCCCGGGCTTCTTTCGGCACAAACCGCTCTCAGGAGCTCCCTGCGCTCGCCACAATGCTCTGTGTGCGAAGAAGCCGCTTCTTCGCCTCCGGGAGAATCGGCGAGCGGCAGCTTCCCAAAGGCGAAGATGCAAGCCGCACCATGCAGGCACAGTGTGGGCAGCCTTCAGACTTAGAGAAAACAGTACTTTACCACTCTCCTGCCTTTTCCATTGTTATTCTATTGGAAAAGAACGAGTTTTGGAATACTACCTTTCATTCTTGCCAAACTCTTTGCAGGCCTCCGTGCAAGCTTTAGAACAAGATTTTGGATGTTTTCTTTCCTGGCAGAGTTTCTCTTTGCAAGATATGGTGGAAAAGCTTTTTGCTGAGTGTAGAGCGGCAAGACACGCAGAAGACGCAGATACGCAGCTCTCCGAAGCTAAGTGCCGGTCCCGGGCTTCTTTCGGCACAAACCGCTCTCAGGAGCTCCCTGCGCTCGCCACAATGCTCTGCGTGCGAAGAAGCCGCTTCTTCGCCTGCGGGAGAATCGGCGAGCGGCAGCTTCCCAAAGGCGAAGATGCAAGCTGCAGCACACAGGCACAGTGTGGGCAGCCTTCAGACTTAGAGAAAACAGTACTTTACCACTCTCCTGCCTTTTCCATTGTTATTCTATTGGAAAAGAACGAGTTTTGGACAACTACCTTTCATTCTTGCCAAACTCTTTGCAGACCCCCGTGCAAGCTTTAGAACAAGATTTTGGATGTTTTCTTTCCTGGCAGAGTTTCTCCTTGCAAGATATGGTGGAAAAGCTTTTTGCTGAGTGTAGAGCGGCAAGACACGCAGAAGACGCAGATACGCAGCTCTCCGAAGCTAAGTGCCGGTCCCGGGCTTCTTTCGGCACAAACCGCTCTCAGGAGCTCCCTGCGCTCGCCACAATGCTCTGTGTGCGAAGAAGCCGCTTCTTCGCCTCCGGGAGAATCGGCGAGCGGCAGCTTCCCAAAGGCGAAGATGCAAGCTGCACCATGCAGGCACAGTGTGGGCAGCCTTCAGACTTAGAGAAAACAGTACTTTACCACTCTCCTGCCTTTTCCATGGTTATTCTATTGGAAAAGAACGAGTTTTGGGCAACTACCTTTCATTCTTGCCAAACTCTTTGCAGACCTCCGTGCAAGCTTTAGAACAAGATTTTGGATGTTTTCTTTCCTGGCAGAGTTTCTCCTTGCAAGATATGGTGGAAAAGCTTTTGGCTGAGTGTTGAGCGGCAAGACACGCAGATGACGCAGATACGCAGCTCTCCGAAGCTAAGTGCCGGTCCCGGGCTTCTTTTGGCAGAAACCGCTCTCAGGAGCTCCCTGCGCTCGCCACAATGCTCTGTGTGCGAAGAAGCCGCTTCTTCGCCTCCGGGAGAATCGGCGAGCGGCAGCTTCCCAAAGGCGAAGATGCAAGCTGCACCACACAGGCACAGTGTGGGCAGCCTTCAGACTTAGAGAAAACAGTACTTTACCACTCTCCTGCCTTTTCCATGGTTATTCTATTGGAAAAGAACGAGTTTTGGACAACTACCTTTCATTCTTGCCAAACTCTTTGCAGACCTCCGTGCAAGCTTTAGAACAAGATTTTGGATGTTTTCTTTCCTGGCAGAGTTTCTCTTTGCAAGATATGGTGGAAAAGCTTTTTGCTGAGTGTAGAGCGGCAAGACACACAGAAGACGCAGATACGCAGCTCTCCGAAGCTAAGTGCCGGTCCCGGGCTTCTTTCGGCACAAACCGCTCTCAGGAGCTCCCTGCGCTCGCCTCAATGCTTTGTGTGCGAAGAAGCCGCTTCTTCGCCTGCGGGAGAATCGGCGAGCGGCAGCTTCCCAAAGGCGAAGATTCAAGCTGCAGCACACAGGCACAGTGTGGGCAGCCTTCAGACTTAGAGAAAACAGTACTTTACCTGTCTCCTGCCTTTTCCATTGTTATTCTATTGGAAAAGAACGAGTTTTGGACAACTACCTTTCATTCTTGCCAAACTCTTTGCAGACCTCCGTGCAAGCTTTAGAACAAGATTTTGGATGTTTTCTTTCCTGGCAGAGTTTCTCTTTGCAAGATATGGTGGAAAAGCTTTTTGCTGAGTGTAGAGCGGCAAGACACGCAGAAGACGCAGATACGCAGCTCTCCGAAGCTAAGTGCCGGTCCCGGGCTTCTTTCGGCACAAACCGCTCTCAGGAGCTCCCTGCGCTCGCCACAATGCTCTGTGTGCGAAGAAGCCGCTTCTTCGCCTCCGGGAGGATCGGCGAGCGGCAGCTTCCCAAAGGCGAAGATGCAAGCTGCACCACACAGGCACAGTGTGGGCAGCCTTCAGACTTAGAGAAAACAGTACTTTACCACTCTCCTGCCTTTTCCATGGTTATTCTATTGGAAAGGAACGCGTTTTTGACAACTACCTTTCATTCTTGCCAAACTCTTTGCAGACCTCCGTGCAAGCTTTAGAACAAGATTTTGGATGTTTTCTTTCCTGGCAGAGTTTCTCTTTGCAAGATATGGTGGAAAAGCTTTTTGCTGAGTGTAGAGCGGCAAGACACGCAGAAGACGCAGATACGCAGCTCTCCAAAGCTAAGTGCCGGTCCCGGGCTTCTTTCGGCACAAACCGCTCTCAGGAGCTCCCTGCGCTCGCCACAATGCTCTGTGTGCGAAGAAGCCGCTTCTTCGCCTGCGGGAGAATCGGCGAGCGGCAGCTTCCCAAAGGCGAAGATGCAAGCTGCACCACACAGGCACAGTGTGGGCAGCCTTCAGACTTAGAGAAAACAGTACTTCACCACTCTCCTGCCTTTTCCATGGTTATTCTATTGGAAAGGAACGAGTTTTGGACAACTACCTTTCATTCTTGCCAAACTCTTTGCAGACCTCCGTGCAAGCTTTAGAACAAGATTTTGGATGTTTTCTTTCCTGGCAGAGTTTCTCTTTGCAAGATATGGTGGAAAAGCTTTTGGCTGAGTGTTGAGCGGCAAGACACGCAGATGACGCAGATACGCAGCTCTCCGAAGCTAAGTGCCGGTCCCGGGCTTCTTTCGGCACAAACCGCTCTCAGGAGCTCCCTGCGCTCGCCACAATGCTCTGTGTGCGAAGAAGCCGCTTCTTCGCCTGCGGGAGAATCGGCGAGCGGCAGCTTCCCAAAGGCGAAGATGCAAGCCGCACCATGCAGGCACAGTGTGGGCAGCCTTCAGACTTAGAGAAAACAGTACTTTACCACTCTCCTGCCTTTTCCATTGTTATTCTATTGGAAAAGAACGAGTTTTGGACAACTACCTTTCATTCTTGCCAAACTCTTTGCAGACCTCCGTGCAAGCTTTAGAACAAGATTTTGGATGTTTTCTTTCCTGGCAGAGTTTCTCTTTGCAAGATATGGTGGAAAAGCTTTTTGCTGAGTGTAGAGCGGCAAGACACGCAGAAGACGCAGATACGCAGCTCTCCGAAGCTAAGTGCCGGTCCCGGGCTTCTTTCGGCACAAACCGCTCTCAGGAGCTCCCTGCGCTCGCCACAATGCTCTGTGTGCGAAGAAGCCGCTTCTTCGCCTGCGGGAGAATCGGCGAGCGGCAGCTTCCCAAAGGCGAAGATGCAAGCTGCACCACACAGGCACAGTGTGGGCAGCCTTCAGACTTAGAGAAAACAGAACTTTACCACTCTCCTGCCTTTTCCATGGTTATTATATTGGAAAAGAACGAGTTTTGGACAACTACCTTTCATTCTTGCCAAACTCTTTGCAGACCTCCGTGCAAGCTTTAGAACAAGATTTTGGATGTTTTCTTTCCTGGCAGAGTTTCTCTTTGCAAGATATGGTGGAAAAGCTTTTGGCTGAGTGTTGAGCGGCAAGACACGCAGAAGACGCAGATACGCAGCTCTCCGAAGCTAAGTGCCGGTCCCGGGCTTCTTTCGGCACAAACCGCTCTCAGGAGCTCCCTGCGCTCGCCACAAAGCTCTGTGTGCGAAGAAGCCGCTTCTTCGCCTCCGGGAGAATCGGCGAGCGGCAGCTTCCCAAAGGCGAAGATGCAAGCTGCACCACACAGGCACAGTGTGGGCAGCATTCAGACTTAGAGAAAACAGTACTTTACCACTCTCCTGCCTTTTCCATGGTTATTATATTGGAAAAGAACGAGTTTTGGGCAACTACCTTTCATTCTTGCCAAACTCTTTGCAGACCTCCGTGCAAGCTTTAGAACAAGATTTTGGATGTTTTCTTTCCTGGCAGAGTTTCTCTTTGCAAGATATGGTGGAAAAGCTTTTTGCTGAGGGTAGAGCGGCAAGACACGCAGAAGACGCAGATACGCAGCTCTCCGAAGCTAAGTGCCGGTCCCGGGCTTCTTTTGGCAGAAACCGCTCTCAGGAGCTCCCTGCGCTCGCCACAATGCTCTGTGTGCGAAGAAGCCGCTTCTTCGCCTGCGGGAGAATCGGCGAGCGGCAGCTTCCCAAAGGCGAAGATGCAAGCTGCAGCACACAGGCACAGTGTGGGCAGCCTTCAGACTTAGAGAAAACAGAACTTTACCGCTCTCCTGCTGTTTCCATTGTTATTATATTGGAAAAGAACGAGTTTTGGACAACTACCTTTCATTCTTGCCAAACTCTTTGCAGACCTCCGTGCAAGCTTTAGAACAAGATTTTGGATGTTTTCTTTCCTGGCAGAGTTTCTCCTTGCAAGATATGGTGGGAAAGCTTTTTGCTGAGTGTTGAGCGGCAAGACACGCAGAAGACGCAGATACGCAGCTCTCCGAAGCTAAGTGCCGGTCCCGGGCTTCTTTCGGCAGAAACCGCTCTCAGGAGCTCCCTGCGCTCGCCACAATGCTCTGTGTGCGAAGAAGCCGCTTCTTCGCCTGCGGGAGAATCGGCGAGCGGCTGCTTCCCAAAGGCGAAGATGCAAGCTGCACCACACAGGCACAGTGTGGGCAGCCTTCAGACTTAGAGAAAACAGTACTTTACCACTCTCCTGCCTTTTCCATGGTTATTCTATTGGAAAAGAACGAGTTTTGGACAACTACCTTTCATTCTTGCCAAACTCTTTGCAGACCTCCGTGCAAGCTTTAGAACAAGATTTTGGATGTTTTCTTTCCTGGCAGAGTTTCTCTTTGCAAGATATGGTGGAAAAGCTTTTTGCTGAGTGTAGAGCGGCAAGACACGCAGAAGACGCAGATACGCAGCTCTCCGAAGCTAAGTGCCGGTCCCGGGCTTCTTTCGGCACAAACCGCTCTCAGGAGCTCCCTGCGCTCGCCACAATGCTCTGTGTGCGAAGAAGCCGTTTCTTCGCCTGCGGGAGGATCGGCGAGCGGCAGCTTCCCAAAGGCGAAGATGCAAGCTGCACCACACAGGCACAGTGTGGGCAGCCTTCAGACTTAGAGAAAACAGTACTTTACCACTCTCCTGCCTTTTCCATGGTTATTCTATTGGAAAGGAACGCGTTTTGGACAACTACCTTTCATTCTTGCCAAACTCTTTGCAGACCTCCGTGCAAGCTTTAGAACAAGATTTTGGATGTTTTCTTTCCTGGCAGAGTTTCTCTTTGCAAGATATGGTGGAAAAGCTTTTTGCTGAGTGTAGAGCGGCAAGACACGCAGAAGACGCAGATACGCAGCTCTCCGAAGCTAAGTGCCGGTCCCGGGCTTCTTTCGGCACAAACCGCTCTCAGGAGCTCCCTGCGCTCGCCACAATGCTCTGTGTGCGAAGAAGCCGCTTCTTCGCCTGCGGGAGAATCGGCGAGCGGCAGCTTCCCAAAGGCGAAGATGCAAGCTGCACCACACAGGCACAGTGTGGGCAGCCTTCAGACTTAGAGAAAACAGTACTTCACCACTCTCCTGCCTTTTCCATGGTTATTCTATTGGAAAGGAACGAGTTTTGGACAACTACCTTTCATTCTTGCCAAACTCTTTGCAGACCTCCGTGCAAGCTTTAGAACAAGATTTTGGATGTTTTCTTTCCTGGCAGAGTTTCTCTTTGCAAGATATGGTGGAAAAGCTTTTGGCTGAGTGTTGAGCGGCAAGACACGCAGATGACGCAGATACGCAGCTCTCCGAAGCTAAGTGCCGGTCCCGGGCTTCTTTCGGCACAAACCGCTCTCAGGAGCTCCCTGCGCTCGCCACAATGCTCTGTGTGCGAAGAAGCCGCTTCTTCGCCTGCGGGAGAATCGGCGAGCGGCAGCTTCCCAAAGGCGAAGATGCAAGCCGCACCATGCAGGCACAGTGTGGGCAGCCTTCAGACTTAGAGAAAACAGTACTTTACCACTCTCCTGCCTTTTCCATTGTTATTCTATTGGAAAAGAACGAGTTTTGGACAACTACCTTTCATTCTTGCCAAACTCTTTGCAGACCTCCGTGCAAGCTTTAGAACAAGATTTTGGATGTTTTCTTTCCTGGCAGAGTTTCTCTTTGCAAGATATGGTGGAAAAGCTTTTTGCTGAGTGTAGAGCGGCAAGACACGCAGAAGACGCAGATACGCAGCTCTCCGAAGCTAAGTGCCGGTCCCGGGCTTCTTTCGGCACAAACCGCTCTCAGGAGCTCCCTGCGCTCGCCACAATGCTCTGTGTGCGAAGAAGCCGCTTCTTCGCCTGCGGGAGAATCGGCGAGCGGCAGCTTCCCAAAGGCGAAGATGCAAGCTGCACCACACAGGCACAGTGTGGGCAGCCTTCAGACTTAGAGAAAATAGAACTTTACCACTCTCCTGCCTTTTCCATGGTTATTCTATTGGAAAAGAACGAGTTTTGGACAACTACCTTTCATTCTTGCCAAACTCTTTGCAGACCTCCGTGCAAGCTTTAGAACAAGATTTTGGATGTTTTCTTTCCTGGCAGAGTTTCTCTTTGCAAGATATGGTGGAAAAGCTTTTGGCTGAGTGTTGAGCGGCAAGACACGCAGAAGACGCAGATACGCAGCTCTCCGAAGCTAAGTGCCGGTCCCGGGCTTCTTTCGGCACAAACCGCTCTCAGGAGCTCCCTGCGCTCGCCACAAAGCTCTGTGTGCGAAGAAGCCGCTTCTTCGCCTCCGGGAGAATCGGCGAGCGGCAGCTTCCCAAAGGCGAAGATGCAAGCTGCACCACACAGGCACAGTGTGGGCAGCATTCAGACTTAGAGAAAACAGTACTTTACCACTCTCCTGCCTTTTCCATGGTTATTATATTGGAAAAGAACGAGTTTTGGGCAACTACCTTTCATTCTTGCCAAACTCTTTGCAGACCTCCGTGCAAGCTTTAGAACAAGATTTTGGATGTTTTCTTTCCTGGCAGAGTTTCTCTTTGCAAGATATGGTGGAAAAGCTTTTTGCTGAGGGTAGAGCGGCAAGACACGCAGAAGACGCAGATACGCAGCTCTCCGAAGCTAAGTGCCGGTCCCGGGCTTCTTTTGGCAGAAACCGCTCTCAGGAGCTCCCTGCGCTCGCCACAATGCTCTGTGTGCGAAGAAGCCGCTTCTTCGCCTGCGGGAGAATCGGCGAGCGGCAGCTTCCCAAAGGCGAAGATGCAAGCTGCAGCACACAGGCACAGTGTGGGCAGCCTTCAGACTTAGAGAAAACAGAACTTTACCGCTCTCCTGCTGTTTCCATTGTTATTATATTGGAAAAGAACGAGTTTTGGACAACTACCTTTCATTCTTGCCAAACTCTTTGCAGACCTCCGTGCAAGCTTTAGAACAGGATTTTGGATGTTTTCTTTCCTGGCAGAGTTTCTCCTTGCAAGATATGGTGGGAAAGCTTTTTGCTGAGTGTTGAGCGGCAAGACACGCAGAAAACGCAGATACGCAGCTCTCCGAAGCTAAGTGCCGGTCCCGGGCTTCTTTCGGCAGAAACCGCTCTCAGGAGCTCCCTGCGCTCGCCACAATGCTCTGTGTGCGAAGAAGCCGCTTCTTCGCCTGCGGGAGAATCGGCGAGCGGCTGCTTCCCAAAGGCGAAGATGCAAGCTGCACCACACAGGCACAGTGTGGGCAGCCTTCAGACTTAGAGAAAACAGTACTTTACCACTCTCCTGCCTTTTCCATGGTTATTCTATTGGAAAAGAACGAGTTTTGGACAACTACCTTTCATTCTTGCCAAACTCTTTGCAGACCTCCGTGCAAGCTTTAGAACAAGATTTTGGATGTTTTCTTTCCTGGCAGAGTTTCTCTTTGCAAGATATGGTGGAAAAGCTTTTTGCTGAGTGTAGAGCGGCAAGACACGCAGAAGACGCAGATACGCAGCTCTCCGAAGCTAAGTGCCGGTCCCGGGCTTCTTTCGGCACAAACCGCTCTCAGGAGCTCCCTGCGCTCGCCACAATGCTCTGTGTGCGAAGAAGCCGTTTCTTCGCCTGCGGGAGAATCGGCGAGCGGCAGCTTCCCAAAGGCGAAGATGCAAGCTGCACCACACAGGCACAGTGTGGGCAGCCTTCAGACTTAGAGAAAACAGTACTTTACCACTCTCCTGCCTTTTCCATGGTTATTATATTGGAAAAGAACGAGTTTTGGACAACTACCTTTCATTCTTGCCAAACTCTTTGCAGACCTCCGTGCAAGCTTTAGAACAAGATTTTGGATGTTTTCTTTCCTGGCAGAGTTTCTCTTTGCAAGATATGGTGGAAAAGCTTTTTGCTGAGTGTAGAGCGGCAAGACACACAGAAGACGCAGATACGCAGCTCTCCGAAGCTAAGTGCCGGTCCCGGGCTTCTTTCGGCACAAACCGCTCTCAGGAGCTCCCTGCGCTCGCCACAATGCTCTGTGTGCGAAGAAGCCGCTTCTTCGCCTGCGGGAGAATCGGCGAGCGGCAGCTTCCCAGAGGCGAAGATTCAAGCTGCACCACACAGGCACAGTGTGGGCAGCCTTCAGACTTAGAGAAAACAGTACTTTACCTCTCTCCTGCCTTTCCATTGTTATTTTATTGGAAAAGAACGAGTTTTGGACAACTACCTTTCATTCTTGCCAAACTCTTTGCAGACCTCCGTGCAAGCTTTAGAACAAGATTTTGGATGTTTTCTTTCCTGGCAGAGTTTCTCTTTGCAAGATATGGTGGAAAAGCTTTTTGCTGAGTGTAGAGCGGCAAGACACGCAGAAGACGCAGATACGCAGCTCTCCGAAGCTAAGTGCCGGTCCCGGGCTTCTTTCGGCACAAACCGCTCTCAGGAGCTCCCTGCGCTCGCCACAATGCTCTGTGTGCGAAGAAGCCGCTTCTTCGCCTGCGGGAGGATCGGCGAGCGGCAGCTTCCCAAAGGCGAAGATGCAAGCTGCACCACACAGGCACAGTGTGGGCAGCCTTCAGACTTAGAGAAAACAGTACTTTACCACTCTCCTGCCTTTTCCATGGTTATTCTATTGGAAAAGAACGAGTTTTGGACAACTACCTTTCATTCTTGCCAAACTCTTTGCAGACCTCCGTGCAAGCTTTAGAACAAGATTTTGGATGTTTTCTTTCCTGGCAGAGTTTCTCTTTGCAAGATATGGTGGAATAGCTTTTGGCTGAGTGTTGAGCGGCAAGACACGCAGAAGACGCAGATACGCAGCTCTCCGAAGCTAAGTGCCGGTCCCGGGCTTCTTTCGGCACAAACCGCTCTCAGGAGCTCCCTGCGCTCGCCACAATGCTCTGTGTGCGAAGAAGCCGCTTCTTCGCCTCCGGGAGAATCGGCGAGCGGCAGCTTCCCAAAGGCGAAGATGCAAGCTGCACCATGCAGGCACAGTGTGGGCAGCCTTCAGACTTAGAGAAAACAGTACTTTACCACTCTCCTGCCTTTTCCATGGTTATTATATTGGAAAAGAACGAGTTTTGGGCAACTACCTTTCATTCTTGCCAAACTCTTTGCAGACCTCCGTGCAAGCTTTAGAACAAGATTTTGGATGTTTTCTTTCCTGGCAGAGTTTCTCCTTGCAAGATATGGTGGAAAAGCTTTTGGCTGAGTGTTGAGCGGCAAGACACGCAGATGACGCAGATACGCAGCTCTCCGAAGCTAAGTGCCGGTCCCGGGCTTCTTTCGGCACAAACCGCTCTCAGGAGCTCCCTGCGCTCGCCACAATGCTCTGTGTGCGAAGAAGCCGCTTCTTCGCCTCCGGGAGAATCGGCGAGCGGCAGCTTCCCAAAGGCGAAGATGCAAGCCGCACCATGCAGGCACAGTGTGGGCAGCCTTCAGACTTAGAGAAAACAGTACTTTACCACTCTCCTGCCTTTTCCATTGTTATTCTATTGGAAAAGAACGAGTTTTGGACAACTACCTTTCATTCTTGCCAAACTCTTTGCAGGCCTCCGTGCAAGCTTTAGAACAAGATTTTGGATGTTTTCTTTCCTGGCAGAGTTTCTCTTTGCAAGATATGGTGGAAAAGCTTTTTGCTGAGTGTAGAGCGGCAAGACACGCAGAAGACGCAGATACGCAGCTCTCCGAAGCTAAGTGCCGGTCCCGGGCTTCTTTCGGCACAAACCGCTCTCAGGAGCTCCCTGCGCTCGCCACAATGCTCTGCGTGCGAAGAAGCCGCTTCTTCGCCTGCGGGAGAATCGGCGAGCGGCAGCTTCCCAAAGGCGAAGATGCAAGCTGCAGCACACAGGCACAGTGTGGGCAGCCTTCAGACTTAGAGAAAACAGTACTTTACCACTCTCCTGCCTTTTCCATTGTTATTCTATTGGAAAAGAACGAGTTTTGGACAACTACCTTTCATTCTTGCCAAACTCTTTGCAGACCCCCGTGCAAGCTTTAGAACAAGATTTTGGATGTTTTCTTTCCTGGCAGAGTTTCTCCTTGCAAGATATGGTGGAAAAGCTTTTTGCTGAGTGTAGAGCGGCAAGACACGCAGAAGACGCAGATACGCAGCTCTCCGAAGCTAAGTGCCGGTCCCGGGCTTCTTTCGGCACAAACCGCTCTCAGGAGCTCCCTGCGCTCGCCACAATGCTCTGTGTGCGAAGAAGCCGCTTCTTCGCCTCCGGGAGAATCGGCGAGCGGCAGCTTCCCAAAGGCGAAGATGCAAGCTGCACCATGCAGGCACAGTGTGGGCAGCCTTCAGACTTAGAGAAAACAGTACTTTACCACTCTCCTGCCTTTTCCATGGTTATTCTATTGGAAAAGAACGAGTTTTGGGCAACTACCTTTCATTCTTGCCAAACTCTTTGCAGACCTCCGTGCAAGCTTTAGAACAAGATTTTGGATGTTTTCTTTCCTGGCAGAGTTTCTCCTTGCAAGATATGGTGGAAAAGCTTTTGGCTGAGTGTTGAGCGGCAAGACACGCAGATGACGCAGATACGCAGCTCTCCGAAGCTAAGTGCCGGTCCCGGGCTTCTTTTGGCAGAAACCGCTCTCAGGAGCTCCCTGCGCTCGCCACAATGCTCTGTGTGCGAAGAAGCCGCTTCTTCGCCTGCGGGAGAATCGGCGAGCGGCAGCTTCCCAAAGGCGAAGATGCAAGCTGCACCACACAGGCACAGTGTGGGCAGCCTTCAGACTTAGAGAAAACAGTACTTTACCACTCTCCTGCCTTTTCCATGGTTATTCTATTGGAAAAGAACGAGTTTTGGACAACTACCTTTCATTCTTGCCAAACTCTTTGCAGACCTCCGTGCAAGCTTTAGAACAAGATTTTGGATGTTTTCTTTCCTGGCAGAGTTTCTCTTTGCAAGATATGGTGGAAAAGCTTTTTGCTGAGTGTAGAGCGGCAAGACACACAGAAGACGCAGATACGCAGCTCTCCGAAGCTAAGTGCCGGTCCCGGGCTTCTTTCGGCACAAACCGCTCTCAGGAGCTCCCTGCGCTCGCCTCAATGCTTTGTGTGCGAAGAAGCCGCTTCTTCGCCTGCGGGAGAATCGGCGAGCGGCAGCTTCCCAAAGGCGAAGATTCAAGCTGCAGCACACAGGCACAGTGTGGGCAGCCTTCAGACTTAGAGAAAACAGTACTTTACCTGTCTCCTGCCTTTTCCATTGTTATTCTATTGGAAAAGAACGAGTTTTGGACAACTACCTTTCATTCTTGCCAAACTCTTTGCAGACCTCCGTGCAAGCTTTAGAACAAGATTTTGGATGTTTTCTTTCCTGGCAGAGTTTCTCTTTGCAAGATATGGTGGAAAAGCTTTTTGCTGAGTGTAGAGCGGCAAGACACGCAGAAGACGCAGATACGCAGCTCTCCGAAGCTAAGTGCCGGTCCCGGGCTTCTTTCGGCACAAACCGCTCTCAGGAGCTCCCTGCGCTCGCCACAATGCTCTGTGTGCGAAGAAGCCGCTTCTTCGCCTCCGGGAGGATCGGCGAGCGGCAGCTTCCCAAAGGCGAAGATGCAAGCTGCACCACACAGGCACAGTGTGGGCAGCCTTCAGACTTAGAGAAAACAGTACTTTACCACTCTCCTGCCTTTTCCATGGTTATTCTATTGGAAAGGAACGCGTTTTTGACAACTACCTTTCATTCTTGCCAAACTCTTTGCAGACCTCCGTGCAAGCTTTAGAACAAGATTTTGGATGTTTTCTTTCCTGGCAGAGTTTCTCTTTGCAAGATATGGTGGAAAAGCTTTTTGCTGAGTGTAGAGCGGCAAGACACGCAGAAGACGCAGATACGCAGCTCTCCAAAGCTAAGTGCCGGTCCCGGGCTTCTTTCGGCACAAACCGCTCTCAGGAGCTCCCTGCGCTCGCCACAATGCTCTGTGTGCGAAGAAGCCGCTTCTTCGCCTGCGGGAGAATCGGCGAGCGGCAGCTTCCCAAAGGCGAAGATGCAAGCTGCACCACACAGGCACAGTGTGGGCAGCCTTCAGACTTAGAGAAAACAGTACTTCACCACTCTCCTGCCTTTTCCATGGTTATTCTATTGGAAAGGAACGAGTTTTGGACAACTACCTTTCATTCTTGCCAAACTCTTTGCAGACCTCCGTGCAAGCTTTAGAACAAGATTTTGGATGTTTTCTTTCCTGGCAGAGTTTCTCTTTGCAAGATATGGTGGAAAAGCTTTTGGCTGAGTGTTGAGCGGCAAGACACGCAGATGACGCAGATACGCAGCTCTCCGAAGCTAAGTGCCGGTCCCGGGCTTCTTTCGGCACAAACCGCTCTCAGGAGCTCCCTGCGCTCGCCACAATGCTCTGTGTGCGAAGAAGCCGCTTCTTCGCCTGCGGGAGAATCGGCGAGCGGCAGCTTCCCAAAGGCGAAGATGCAAGCCGCACCATGCAGGCACAGTGTGGGCAGCCTTCAGACTTAGAGAAAACAGTACTTTACCACTCTCCTGCCTTTTCCATTGTTATTCTATTGGAAAAGAACGAGTTTTGGACAACTACCTTTCATTCTTGCCAAACTCTTTGCAGACCTCCGTGCAAGCTTTAGAACAAGATTTTGGATGTTTTCTTTCCTGGCAGAGTTTCTCTTTGCAAGATATGGTGGAAAAGCTTTTTGCTGAGTGTAGAGCGGCAAGACACGCAGAAGACGCAGATACGCAGCTCTCCGAAGCTAAGTGCCGGTCCCGGGCTTCTTTCGGCACAAACCGCTCTCAGGAGCTCCCTGCGCTCGCCACAATGCTCTGTGTGCGAAGAAGCCGCTTCTTCGCCTGCGGGAGAATCGGCGAGCGGCAGCTTCCCAAAGGCGAAGATGCAAGCTGCACCACACAGGCACAGTGTGGGCAGCCTTCAGACTTAGAGAAAACAGAACTTTACCACTCTCCTGCCTTTTCCATGGTTATTATATTGGAAAAGAACGAGTTTTGGACAACTACCTTTCATTCTTGCCAAACTCTTTGCAGACCTCCGTGCAAGCTTTAGAACAAGATTTTGGATGTTTTCTTTCCTGGCAGAGTTTCTCTTTGCAAGATATGGTGGAAAAGCTTTTGGCTGAGTGTTGAGCGGCAAGACACGCAGAAGACGCAGATACGCAGCTCTCCGAAGCTAAGTGCCGGTCCCGGGCTTCTTTCGGCACAAACCGCTCTCAGGAGCTCCCTGCGCTCGCCACAAAGCTCTGTGTGCGAAGAAGCCGCTTCTTCGCCTCCGGGAGAATCGGCGAGCGGCAGCTTCCCAAAGGCGAAGATGCAAGCTGCACCACACAGGCACAGTGTGGGCAGCATTCAGACTTAGAGAAAACAGTACTTTACCACTCTCCTGCCTTTTCCATGGTTATTATATTGGAAAAGAACGAGTTTTGGGCAACTACCTTTCATTCTTGCCAAACTCTTTGCAGACCTCCGTGCAAGCTTTAGAACAAGATTTTGGATGTTTTCTTTCCTGGCAGAGTTTCTCTTTGCAAGATATGGTGGAAAAGCTTTTTGCTGAGGGTAGAGCGGCAAGACACGCAGAAGACGCAGATACGCAGCTCTCCGAAGCTAAGTGCCGGTCCCGGGCTTCTTTTGGCAGAAACCGCTCTCAGGAGCTCCCTGCGCTCGCCACAATGCTCTGTGTGCGAAGAAGCCGCTTCTTCGCCTGCGGGAGAATCGGCGAGCGGCAGCTTCCCAAAGGCGAAGATGCAAGCTGCAGCACACAGGCACAGTGTGGGCAGCCTTCAGACTTAGAGAAAACAGAACTTTACCGCTCTCCTGCTGTTTCCATTGTTATTATATTGGAAAAGAACGAGTTTTGGACAACTACCTTTCATTCTTGCCAAACTCTTTGCAGACCTCCGTGCAAGCTTTAGAACAAGATTTTGGATGTTTTCTTTCCTGGCAGAGTTTCTCCTTGCAAGATATGGTGGGAAAGCTTTTTGCTGAGTGTTGAGCGGCAAGACACGCAGAAGACGCAGATACGCAGCTCTCCGAAGCTAAGTGCCGGTCCCGGGCTTCTTTCGGCAGAAACCGCTCTCAGGAGCTCCCTGCGCTCGCCACAATGCTCTGTGTGCGAAGAAGCCGCTTCTTCGCCTGCGGGAGAATCGGCGAGCGGCTGCTTCCCAAAGGCGAAGATGCAAGCTGCACCACACAGGCACAGTGTGGGCAGCCTTCAGACTTAGAGAAAACAGTACTTTACCACTCTCCTGCCTTTTCCATGGTTATTCTATTGGAAAAGAACGAGTTTTGGACAACTACCTTTCATTCTTGCCAAACTCTTTGCAGACCTCCGTGCAAGCTTTAGAACAAGATTTTGGATGTTTTCTTTCCTGGCAGAGTTTCTCTTTGCAAGATATGGTGGAAAAGCTTTTTGCTGAGTGTAGAGCGGCAAGACACGCAGAAGACGCAGATACGCAGCTCTCCGAAGCTAAGTGCCGGTCCCGGGCTTCTTTCGGCACAAACCGCTCTCAGGAGCTCCCTGCGCTCGCCACAATGCTCTGTGTGCGAAGAAGCCGTTTCTTCGCCTGCGGGAGAATCGGCGAGCGGCAGCTTCCCAAAGGCGAAGATGCAAGCTGCACCACACAGGCACAGTGTGGGCAGCCTTCAGACTTAGAGAAAACAGTACTTTACCACTCTCCTGCCTTTTCCATGGTTATTATATTGGAAAAGAACGAGTTTTGGACAACTACCTTTCATTCTTGCCAAACTCTTTGCAGACCTCCGTGCAAGCTTTAGAACAAGATTTTGGATGTTTTCTTTCCTGGCAGAGTTTCTCTTTGCAAGATATGGTGGAAAAGCTTTTTGCTGAGTGTAGAGCGGCAAGACACACAGAAGACGCAGATACGCAGCTCTCCGAAGCTAAGTGCCGGTCCCGGGCTTCTTTCGGCACAAACCGCTCTCAGGAGCTCCCTGCGCTCGCCACAATGCTCTGTGTGCGAAGAAGCCGCTTCTTCGCCTGCGGGAGAATCGGCGAGCGGCAGCTTCCCAAAGGCGAAGATTCAAGCTGCACCACACAGGCACAGTGTGGGCAGCCTTCAGACTTAGAGAAAACAGTACTTTACCTCTCTCCTGCCTTTTCCATTGTTATTTTATTGGAAAAGAACGAGTTTTGGACAACTACCTTTCATTCTTGCCAAACTCTTTGCAGACCTCCGTGCAAGCTTTAGAACAAGATTTTGGATGTTTTCTTTCCTGGCAGAGTTTCTCTTTGCAAGATATGGTGGAAAAGCTTTTTGCTGAGTGTAGAGCGGCAAGACACGCAGAAGACGCAGATACGCAGCTCTCCGAAGCTAAGTGCCGGTCCCGGGCTTCTTTCGGCACAAACCGCTCTCAGGAGCTCCCTGCGCTCGCCACAATGCTCTGTGTGCGAAGAAGCCGCTTCTTCGCCTGCGGGAGGATCGGCGAGCGGCAGCTTCCCAAAGGCGAAGATGCAAGCTGCACCACACAGGCACAGTGTGGGCAGCCTTCAGACTTAGAGAAAACAGTACTTTACCACTCTCCTGCCTTTTCCATGGTTATTCTATTGGAAAAGAACGAGTTTTGGACAACTACCTTTCATTCTTGCCAAACTCTTTGCAGACCTCCGTGCAAGCTTTAGAACAAGATTTTGGATGTTTTCTTTCCTGGCAGAGTTTCTCTTTGCAAGATATGGTGGAAAAGCTTTTGGCTGAGTGTAGAGCGGCAAGACACACAGAAGACGCAGATACGCAGCTCTCCGAAGCTAAGTGCCGGTCCCGGGCTTCTTTCGGCACAAACCGCTCTCAGGAGCTCCCTGCGCTCGCCTCAATGCTTTGTGTGCGAAGAAGCCGCTTCTTCGCCTGCGGGAGAATCGGCGAGCGGCAGCTTCCCAAAGGCGAAGATTCAAGCTGCACCACACAGGCACAGTGTGGGCAGCCTTCAGACTTAGAGAAAACAGTACTTTACCTGTCTCCTGCCTTTTCCATTGTTATTCTATTGGAAAAGAACGAGTTTTGGACAACTACCTTTCATTCTTGCCAAACTCTTTGCAGACCTCCGTGCAAGCTTTAGAACAAGATTTTGGATGTTTTCTTTCCTGGCAGAGTTTCTCTTTGCAAGATATGGTGGAAAAGCTTTTTGCTGAGTGTAGAGCGGCAAGACACGCAGAAGACGCAGATACGCAGCTCTCCGAAGCTAAGTGCCGGTCCCGGGCTTCTTTCGGCACAAACCGCTCTCAGGAGCTCCCTGCGCTCGCCACAATGCTCTGTGTGCGAAGAAGCCGCTTCTTCGCCTGCGGGAGGATCGGCGAGCGGCAGCTTCCCAAAGGCGAAGATGCAAGCTGCACCACACAGGCACAGTGTGGGCAGCCTTCAGACTTAGAGAAAACAGTACTTTACCACTCTCCTGCCTTTTCCATGGTTATTCTATTGGAAAGGAACGCGTTTTTGACAACTACCTTTCATTCTTGCCAAACTCTTTGCAGACCTCCGTGCAAGCTTTAGAACAAGATTTTGGATGTTTTCTTTCCTGGCAGAGTTTCTCTTTGCAAGATATGGTGGAAAAGCTTTTTGCTGAGTGTAGAGCGGCAAGACACGCAGAAGACGCAGATACGCAGCTCTCCAAAGCTAAGTGCCGGTCCCGGGCTTCTTTCGGCACAAACCGCTCTCAGGAGCTCCCTGCGCTCGCCACAATGCTCTGTGTGCGAAGAAGCCGCTTCTTCGCCTGCGGGAGAATCGGCGAGCGGCAGCTTCCCAAAGGCGAAGATGCAAGCTGCAGCACACAGGCACAGTGTGGGCAGCCTTCAGACTTAGAGAAAACAGTACTTCACCACTCTCCTGCCTTTTCCATGGTTATTCTATTGGAAAGGAACGAGTTTTGGACAACTACCTTTCATTCTTGCCAAACTCTTTGCAGACCTCCGTGCAAGCTTTAGAACAAGATTTTGGATGTTTTCTTTCCTGGCAGAGTTTCTCTTTGCAAGATATGGTGGAAAAGCTTTTGGCTGAGTGTTGAGCGGCAAGACACGCAGATGACGCAGATACGCAGCTCTCCGAAGCTAAGTGCCGGTCCCGGGCTTCTTTCGGCACAAACCGCTCTCAGGAGCTCCCTGCGCTCGCCACAATGCTCTGTGTGCGAAGAAGCCGCTTCTTCGCCTGCGGGAGAATCGGCGAGCGGCAGCTTCCCAAAGGCGAAGATGCAAGCCGCACCATGCAGGCACAGTGTGGGCAGCCTTCAGACTTAGAGAAAACAGTACTTTACCACTCTCCTGCCTTTTCCATTGTTATTCTATTGGAAAAGAACGAGTTTTGGACAACTACCTTTCATTCTTGCCAAACTCTTTGCAGACCTCCGTGCAAGCTTTAGAACAAGATTTTGGATGTTTTCTTTCCTGGCAGAGTTTCTCTTTGCAAGATATGGTGGAAAAGCTTTTTGCTGAGTGTAGAGCGGCAAGACACGCAGAAGACGCAGATACGCAGCTCTCCGAAGCTAAGTGCCGGTCCCGGGCTTCTTTCGGCACAAACCGCTCTCAGGAGCTCCCTGCGCTCGCCACAATGCTCTGTGTGCGAAGAAGCCGCTTCTTCGCCTGCGGGAGAATCGGCGAGCGGCAGCTTCCCAAAGGCGAAGATGCAAGCTGCACCACACAGGCACAGTGTGGGCAGCCTTCAGACTTAGAGAAAACAGAACTTTACCACTCTCCTGCCTTTTCCATGGTTATTATATTGGAAAAGAACGAGTTTTGGACAACTACCTTTCATTCTTGCCAAACTCTTTGCAGACCTCCGTGCAAGCTTTAGAACAAGATTTTGGATGTTTTCTTTCCTGGCAGAGTTTCTCTTTGCAAGATATGGTGGAAAAGCTTTTGGCTGAGTGTTGAGCGGCAAGACACGCAGAAGACGCAGATACGCAGCTCTCCGAAGCTAAGTGCCGGTCCCGGGCTTCTTTCGGCACAAACCGCTCTCAGGAGCTCCCTGCGCTCGCCACAAAGCTCTGTGTGCGAAGAAGCCGCTTCTTCGCCTCCGGGAGAATCGGCGAGCGGCAGCTTCCCAAAGGCGAAGATGCAAGCTGCACCACACAGGCACAGTGTGGGCAGCATTCAGACTTAGAGAAAACAGTACTTTACCACTCTCCTGCCTTTTCCATGGTTATTATATTGGAAAAGAACGAGTTTTGGGCAACTACCTTTCATTCTTGCCAAACTCTTTGCAGACCTCCGTGCAAGCTTTAGAACAAGATTTTGGATGTTTTCTTTCCTGGCAGAGTTTCTCTTTGCAAGATATGGTGGAAAAGCTTTTTGCTGAGGGTAGAGCGGCAAGACACGCAGAAGACGCAGATACGCAGCTCTCCGAAGCTAAGTGCCGGTCCCGGGCTTCTTTTGGCAGAAACCGCTCTCAGGAGCTCCCTGCGCTCGCCACAATGCTCTGTGTGCGAAGAAGCCGCTTCTTCGCCTGCGGGAGAATCGGCGAGCGGCAGCTTCCCAAAGGCGAAGATGCAAGCTGCAGCACACAGGCACAGTGTGGGCAGCCTTCAGACTTAGAGAAAACAGAACTTTACCGCTCTCCTGCTGTTTCCATTGTTATTATATTGGAAAAGAACGAGTTTTGGACAACTACCTTTCATTCTTGCCAAACTCTTTGCAGACCTCCGTGCAAGCTTTAGAACAAGATTTTGGATGTTTTCTTTCCTGGCAGAGTTTCTCCTTGCAAGATATGGTGGGAAAGCTTTTTGCTGAGTGTTGAGCGGCAAGACACGCAGAAGACGCAGATACGCAGCTCTCCGAAGCTAAGTGCCGGTCCCGGGCTTCTTTCGGCAGAAACCGCTCTCAGGAGCTCCCTGCGCTCGCCACAATGCTCTGTGTGCGAAGAAGCCGCTTCTTCGCCTGCGGGAGAATCGGCGAGCGGCTGCTTCCCAAAGGCGAAGATGCAAGCTGCACCACACAGGCACAGTGTGGGCAGCCTTCAGACTTAGAGAAAACAGTACTTTACCACTCTCCTGCCTTTTCCATGGTTATTCTATTGGAAAAGAACGAGTTTTGGACAACTACCTTTCATTCTTGCCAAACTCTTTGCAGACCTCCGTGCAAGCTTTAGAACAAGATTTTGGATGTTTTCTTTCCTGGCAGAGTTTCTCTTTGCAAGATATGGTGGAAAAGCTTTTTGCTGAGTGTAGAGCGGCAAGACACGCAGAAGACGCAGATACGCAGCTCTCCGAAGCTAAGTGCCGGTCCCGGGCTTCTTTCGGCACAAACCGCTCTCAGGAGCTCCCTGCGCTCGCCACAATGCTCTGTGTGCGAAGAAGCCGTTTCTTCGCCTGCGGGAGAATCGGCGAGCGGCAGCTTCCCAAAGGCGAAGATGCAAGCTGCACCACACAGGCACAGTGTGGGCAGCCTTCAGACTTAGAGAAAACAGTACTTTACCACTCTCCTGCCTTTTCCATGGTTATTATATTGGAAAAGAACGAGTTTTGGACAACTACCTTTCATTCTTGCCAAACTCTTTGCAGACCTCCGTGCAAGCTTTAGAACAAGATTTTGGATGTTTTCTTTCCTGGCAGAGTTTCTCTTTGCAAGATATGGTGGAAAAGCTTTTTGCTGAGTGTAGAGCGGCAAGACACACAGAAGACGCAGATACGCAGCTCTCCGAAGCTAAGTGCCGGTCCCGGGCTTCTTTCGGCACAAACCGCTCTCAGGAGCTCCCTGCGCTCGCCACAATGCTCTGTGTGCGAAGAAGCCGCTTCTTCGCCTGCGGGAGAATCGGCGAGCGGCAGCTTCCCAAAGGCGAAGATTCAAGCTGCACCACACAGGCACAGTGTGGGCAGCCTTCAGACTTAGAGAAAACAGTACTTTACCTCTCTCCTGCCTTTTCCATTGTTATTTTATTGGAAAAGAACGAGTTTTGGACAACTACCTTTCATTCTTGCCAAACTCTTTGCAGACCTCCGTGCAAGCTTTAGAACAAGATTTTGGATGTTTTCTTTCCTGGCAGAGTTTCTCTTTGCAAGATATGGTGGAAAAGCTTTTTGCTGAGTGTAGAGCGGCAAGACACGCAGAAGACGCAGATACGCAGCTCTCCGAAGCTAAGTGCCGGTCCCGGGCTTCTTTCGGCACAAACCGCTCTCAGGAGCTCCCTGCGCTCGCCACAATGCTCTGTGTGCGAAGAAGCCGCTTCTTCGCCTGCGGGAGGATCGGCGAGCGGCAGCTTCCCAAAGGCGAAGATGCAAGCTGCACCACACAGGCACAGTGTGGGCAGCCTTCAGACTTAGAGAAAACAGTACTTTACCACTCTCCTGCCTTTTCCATGGTTATTATATTGGAAAAGAACGAGTTTTGGGCAACTACCTTTCATTCTTGCCAAACTCTTTGCAGACCTCCGTGCAAGCTTTAGAACAAGATTTTGGATGTTTTCTTTCCTGGCAGAGTTTCTCTTTGCAAGATATGGTGGAAAAGCTTTTTGCTGAGTGTAGAGCGGCAAGACACGCAGAAGACGCAGATACGCAGCTCTCCGAAGCTAAGTGCCGGTCCCGGGCTTCTTTTGGCAGAAACCGCTCTCAGGAGCTCCCTGCGCTCGCCACAATGCTCTGTGTGCGAAGAAGCCGCTTCTTCGCCTGCGGGAGAATCGGCGAGCGGCAGCTTCCCAAAGGCGAAGATGCAAGCTGCAGCACACAGGCACAGTGTGGGCAGCCTTCAGACTTAGAGAAAACAGAACTTTACCGCTCTCCTGCTGTTTCCATTGTTATTATATTGGAAAAGAACGAGTTTTGGACAACTACCTTTCATTCTTGCCAAACTCTTTGCAGACCTCCGTGCAAGCTTTAGAACAAGATTTTGGATGTTTTCTTTCCTGGCAGAGTTTCTCCTTGCAAGATATGGTGGGAAAGCTTTTTGCTGAGTGTTGAGCGGCAAGACACGCAGAAGACGCAGATACGCAGCTCTCCGAAGCTAAGTGCCGGTCCCGGGCTTCTTTCGGCAGAAACCGCTCTCAGGAGCTCCCTGCGCTCGCCACAATGCTCTGTGTGCGAAGAAGCCGCTTCTTCGCCTGCGGGAGAATCGGCGAGCGGCTGCTTCCCAAAGGCGAAGATGCAAGCTGCACCACACAGGCACAGTGTGGGCAGCCTTCAGACTTAGAGAAAACAGTACTTTACCACTCTCCTGCCTTTTCCATGGTTATTCTATTGGAAAAGAACGAGTTTTGGACAACTACCTTTCATTCTTGCCAAACTCTTTGCAGACCTCCGTGCAAGCTTTAGAACAAGATTTTGGATGTTTTCTTTCCTGGCAGAGTTTCTCTTTGCAAGATATGGTGGAAAAGCTTTTTGCTGAGTGTAGAGCGGCAAGACACGCAGAAGACGCAGATACGCAGCTCTCCGAAGCTAAGTGCCGGTCCCGGGCTTCTTTCGGCACAAACCGCTCTCAGGAGCTCCCTGCGCTCGCCACAATGCTCTGTGTGCGAAGAAGCCGTTTCTTCGCCTGCGGGAGAATCGGCGAGCGGCAGCTTCCCAAAGGCGAAGATGCAAGCTGCACCACACAGGCACAGTGTGGGCAGCCTTCAGACTTAGAGAAAACAGTACTTTACCACTCTCCTGCCTTTTCCATGGTTATTATATTGGAAAAGAACGAGTTTTGGACAACTACCTTTCATTCTTGCCAAACTCTTTGCAGACCTCCGTGCAAGCTTTAGAACAAGATTTTGGATGTTTTCTTTCCTGGCAGAGTTTCTCTTTGCAAGATATGGTGGAAAAGCTTTTTGCTGAGTGTAGAGCGGCAAGACACACAGAAGACGCAGATACGCAGCTCTCCGAAGCTAAGTGCCGGTCCCGGGCTTCTTTCGGCACAAACCGCTCTCAGGAGCTCCCTGCGCTCGCCACAATGCTCTGTGTGCGAAGAAGCCGCTTCTTCGCCTGCGGGAGAATCGGCGAGCGGCAGCTTCCCAAAGGCGAAGATTCAAGCTGCACCACACAGGCACAGTGTGGGCAGCCTTCAGACTTAGAGAAAACAGTACTTTACCTCTCTCCTGCCTTTTCCATTGTTATTTTATTGGAAAAGAACGAGTTTTGGACAACTACCTTTCATTCTTGCCAAACTCTTTGCAGACCTCCGTGCAAGCTTTAGAACAAGATTTTGGATGTTTTCTTTCCTGGCAGAGTTTCTCTTTGCAAGATATGGTGGAAAAGCTTTTTGCTGAGTGTAGAGCGGCAAGACACGCAGAAGACGCAGATACGCAGCTCTCCGAAGCTAAGTGCCGGTCCCGGGCTTCTTTCGGCACAAACCGCTCTCAGGAGCTCCCTGCGCTCGCCACAATGCTCTGTGTGCGAAGAAGCCGCTTCTTCGCCTGCGGGAGGATCGGCGAGCGGCAGCTTCCCAAAGGCGAAGATGCAAGCTGCACCACACAGGCACAGTGTGGGCAGCCTTCAGACTTAGAGAAAACAGTACTTTACCACTCTCCTGCCTTTTCCATGGTTATTCTATTGGAAAAGAACGAGTTTTGGACAACTACCTTTCATTCTTGCCAAACTCTTTGCAGACCTCCGTGCAAGCTTTAGAACAAGATTTTGGATGTTTTCTTTCCTGGCAGAGTTTCTCTTTGCAAGATATGGTGGAAAAGCTTTTGGCTGAGTGTAGAGCGGCAAGACACACAGAAGACGCAGATACGCAGCTCTCCGAAGCTAAGTGCCGGTCCCGGGCTTCTTTCGGCACAAACCGCTCTCAGGAGCTCCCTGCGCTCGCCTCAATGCTTTGTGTGCGAAGAAGCCGCTTCTTCGCCTGCGGGAGAATCGGCGAGCGGCAGCTTCCCAAAGGCGAAGATTCAAGCTGCACCACACAGGCACAGTGTGGGCAGCCTTCAGACTTAGAGAAAACAGTACTTTACCTGTCTCCTGCCTTTTCCATTGTTATTCTATTGGAAAAGAACGAGTTTTGGACAACTACCTTTCATTCTTGCCAAACTCTTTGCAGACCTCCGTGCAAGCTTTAGAACAAGATTTTGGATGTTTTCTTTCCTGGCAGAGTTTCTCTTTGCAAGATATGGTGGAAAAGCTTTTTGCTGAGTGTAGAGCGGCAAGACACGCAGAAGACGCAGATACGCAGCTCTCCGAAGCTAAGTGCCGGTCCCGGGCTTCTTTCGGCACAAACCGCTCTCAGGAGCTCCCTGCGCTCGCCACAATGCTCTGTGTGCGAAGAAGCCGCTTCTTCGCCTGCGGGAGGATCGGCGAGCGGCAGCTTCCCAAAGGCGAAGATGCAAGCTGCACCACACAGGCACAGTGTGGGCAGCCTTCAGACTTAGAGAAAACAGTACTTTACCACTCTCCTGCCTTTTCCATGGTTATTCTATTGGAAAGGAACGCGTTTTTGACAACTACCTTTCATTCTTGCCAAACTCTTTGCAGACCTCCGTGCAAGCTTTAGAACAAGATTTTGGATGTTTTCTTTCCTGGCAGAGTTTCTCTTTGCAAGATATGGTGGAAAAGCTTTTTGCTGAGTGTAGAGCGGCAAGACACGCAGAAGACGCAGATACGCAGCTCTCCAAAGCTAAGTGCCGGTCCCGGGCTTCTTTCGGCACAAACCGCTCTCAGGAGCTCCCTGCGCTCGCCACAATGCTCTGTGTGCGAAGAAGCCGCTTCTTCGCCTGCGGGAGAATCGGCGAGCGGCAGCTTCCCAAAGGCGAAGATGCAAGCTGCAGCACACAGGCACAGTGTGGGCAGCCTTCAGACTTAGAGAAAACAGTACTTCACCACTCTCCTGCCTTTTCCATGGTTATTCTATTGGAAAGGAACGAGTTTTGGACAACTACCTTTCATTCTTGCCAAACTCTTTGCAGACCTCCGTGCAAGCTTTAGAACAAGATTTTGGATGTTTTCTTTCCTGGCAGAGTTTCTCTTTGCAAGATATGGTGGAAAAGCTTTTGGCTGAGTGTTGAGCGGCAAGACACGCAGATGACGCAGATACGCAGCTCTCCGAAGCTAAGTGCCGGTCCCGGGCTTCTTTCGGCACAAACCGCTCTCAGGAGCTCCCTGCGCTCGCCACAATGCTCTGTGTGCGAAGAAGCCGCTTCTTCGCCTGCGGGAGAATCGGCGAGCGGCAGCTTCCCAAAGGCGAAGATGCAAGCCGCACCATGCAGGCACAGTGTGGGCAGCCTTCAGACTTAGAGAAAACAGTACTTTACCACTCTCCTGCCTTTTCCATTGTTATTCTATTGGAAAAGAACGAGTTTTGGACAACTACCTTTCATTCTTGCCAAACTCTTTGCAGACCTCCGTGCAAGCTTTAGAACAAGATTTTGGATGTTTTCTTTCCTGGCAGAGTTTCTCTTTGCAAGATATGGTGGAAAAGCTTTTTGCTGAGTGTAGAGCGGCAAGACACGCAGAAGACGCAGATACGCAGCTCTCCGAAGCTAAGTGCCGGTCCCGGGCTTCTTTCGGCACAAACCGCTCTCAGGAGCTCCCTGCGCTCGCCACAATGCTCTGTGTGCGAAGAAGCCGCTTCTTCGCCTGCGGGAGAATCGGCGAGCGGCAGCTTCCCAAAGGCGAAGATGCAAGCTGCACCACACAGGCACAGTGTGGGCAGCCTTCAGACTTAGAGAAAACAGAACTTTACCACTCTCCTGCCTTTTCCATGGTTATTATATTGGAAAAGAACGAGTTTTGGACAACTACCTTTCATTCTTGCCAAACTCTTTGCAGACCTCCGTGCAAGCTTTAGAACAAGATTTTGGATGTTTTCTTTCCTGGCAGAGTTTCTCTTTGCAAGATATGGTGGAAAAGCTTTTGGCTGAGTGTTGAGCGGCAAGACACGCAGAAGACGCAGATACGCAGCTCTCCGAAGCTAAGTGCCGGTCCCGGGCTTCTTTCGGCACAAACCGCTCTCAGGAGCTCCCTGCGCTCGCCACAAAGCTCTGTGTGCGAAGAAGCCGCTTCTTCGCCTCCGGGAGAATCGGCGAGCGGCAGCTTCCCAAAGGCGAAGATGCAAGCTGCACCACACAGGCACAGTGTGGGCAGCATTCAGACTTAGAGAAAACAGTACTTTACCACTCTCCTGCCTTTTCCATGGTTATTATATTGGAAAAGAACGAGTTTTGGGCAACTACCTTTCATTCTTGCCAAACTCTTTGCAGACCTCCGTGCAAGCTTTAGAACAAGATTTTGGATGTTTTCTTTCCTGGCAGAGTTTCTCTTTG
This sequence comes from Molothrus aeneus, assembly GCF_037042795.1. NCBI lineage: Eukaryota > Metazoa > Chordata > Aves > Passeriformes > Icteridae > Molothrus > Molothrus aeneus. The sequence goes on along the minus strand of NW_027098948.1, from coordinate 101,510 downwards.
CAAGATATGGTGGAAAAGCTTTTTGCTGAGGGTAGAGCGGCAAGACACGCAGAAGACGCAGATACGCAGCTCTCCGAAGCTAAGTGCCGGTCCCGGGCTTCTTTTGGCAGAAACCGCTCTCAGGAGCTCCCTGCGCTCGCCACAATGCTCTGTGTGCGAAGAAGCCGCTTCTTCGCCTGCGGGAGAATCGGCGAGCGGCAGCTTCCCAAAGGCGAAGATGCAAGCTGCAGCACACAGGCACAGTGTGGGCAGCCTTCAGACTTAGAGAAAACAGAACTTTACCGCTCTCCTGCTGTTTCCATTGTTATTATATTGGAAAAGAACGAGTTTTGGACAACTACCTTTCATTCTTGCCAAACTCTTTGCAGACCTCCGTGCAAGCTTTAGAACAAGATTTTGGATGTTTTCTTTCCTGGCAGAGTTTCTCCTTGCAAGATATGGTGGGAAAGCTTTTTGCTGAGTGTTGAGCGGCAAGACACGCAGAAGACGCAGATACGCAGCTCTCCGAAGCTAAGTGCCGGTCCCGGGCTTCTTTCGGCAGAAACCGCTCTCAGGAGCTCCCTGCGCTCGCCACAATGCTCTGTGTGCGAAGAAGCCGCTTCTTCGCCTGCGGGAGAATCGGCGAGCGGCTGCTTCCCAAAGGCGAAGATGCAAGCTGCACCACACAGGCACAGTGTGGGCAGCCTTCAGACTTAGAGAAAACAGTACTTTACCACTCTCCTGCCTTTTCCATGGTTATTCTATTGGAAAAGAACGAGTTTTGGACAACTACCTTTCATTCTTGCCAAACTCTTTGCAGACCTCCGTGCAAGCTTTAGAACAAGATTTTGGATGTTTTCTTTCCTGGCAGAGTTTCTCTTTGCAAGATATGGTGGAAAAGCTTTTTGCTGAGTGTAGAGCGGCAAGACACGCAGAAGACGCAGATACGCAGCTCTCCGAAGCTAAGTGCCGGTCCCGGGCTTCTTTCGGCACAAACCGCTCTCAGGAGCTCCCTGCGCTCGCCACAATGCTCTGTGTGCGAAGAAGCCGTTTCTTCGCCTGCGGGAGAATCGGCGAGCGGCAGCTTCCCAAAGGCGAAGATGCAAGCTGCACCACACAGGCACAGTGTGGGCAGCCTTCAGACTTAGAGAAAACAGTACTTTACCACTCTCCTGCCTTTTCCATGGTTATTATATTGGAAAAGAACGAGTTTTGGACAACTACCTTTCATTCTTGCCAAACTCTTTGCAGACCTCCGTGCAAGCTTTAGAACAAGATTTTGGATGTTTTCTTTCCTGGCAGAGTTTCTCTTTGCAAGATATGGTGGAAAAGCTTTTTGCTGAGTGTAGAGCGGCAAGACACACAGAAGACGCAGATACGCAGCTCTCCGAAGCTAAGTGCCGGTCCCGGGCTTCTTTCGGCACAAACCGCTCTCAGGAGCTCCCTGCGCTCGCCACAATGCTCTGTGTGCGAAGAAGCCGCTTCTTCGCCTGCGGGAGAATCGGCGAGCGGCAGCTTCCCAAAGGCGAAGATTCAAGCTGCACCACACAGGCACAGTGTGGGCAGCCTTCAGACTTAGAGAAAACAGTACTTTACCTCTCTCCTGCCTTTTCCATTGTTATTTTATTGGAAAAGAACGAGTTTTGGACAACTACCTTTCATTCTTGCCAAACTCTTTGCAGACCTCCGTGCAAGCTTTAGAACAAGATTTTGGATGTTTTCTTTCCTGGCAGAGTTTCTCTTTGCAAGATATGGTGGAAAAGCTTTTTGCTGAGTGTAGAGCGGCAAGACACGCAGAAGACGCAGATACGCAGCTCTCCGAAGCTAAGTGCCGGTCCCGGGCTTCTTTCGGCACAAACCGCTCTCAGGAGCTCCCTGCGCTCGCCACAATGCTCTGTGTGCGAAGAAGCCGCTTCTTCGCCTGCGGGAGGATCGGCGAGCGGCAGCTTCCCAAAGGCGAAGATGCAAGCTGCACCACACAGGCACAGTGTGGGCAGCCTTCAGACTTAGAGAAAACAGTACTTTACCACTCTCCTGCCTTTTCCATGGTTATTCTATTGGAAAAGAACGAGTTTTGGACAACTACCTTTCATTCTTGCCAAACTCTTTGCAGACCTCCGTGCAAGCTTTAGAACAAGATTTTGGATGTTTTCTTTCCTGGCAGAGTTTCTCTTTGCAAGATATGGTGGAATAGCTTTTGGCTGAGTGTTGAGCGGCAAGACACGCAGAAGACGCAGATACGCAGCTCTCCGAAGCTAAGTGCCGGTCCCGGGCTTCTTTCGGCACAAACCGCTCTCAGGAGCTCCCTGCGCTCGCCACAATGCTCTGTGTGCGAAGAAGCCGCTTCTTCGCCTCCGGGAGAATCGGCGAGCGGCAGCTTCCCAAAGGCGAAGATGCAAGCTGCACCATGCAGGCACAGTGTGGGCAGCCTTCAGACTTAGAGAAAACAGTACTTTACCACTCTCCTGCCTTTTCCATGGTTATTATATTGGAAAAGAACGAGTTTTGGGCAACTACCTTTCATTCTTGCCAAACTCTTTGCAGACCTCCGTGCAAGCTTTAGAACAAGATTTTGGATGTTTTCTTTCCTGGCAGAGTTTCTCTTTGCAAGATATGGTGGAAAAGCTTTTGGCTGAGTGTTGAGCGGCAAGACACGCAGATGACGCAGATACGCAGCTCTCCGAAGCTAAGTGCCGGTCCCGGGCTTCTTTCGGCACAAACCGCTCTCAGGAGCTCCCTGCGCTCGCCACAATGCTCTGTGTGCGAAGAAGCCGCTTCTTCGCCTCCGGGAGAATCGGCGAGCGGCAGCTTCCCAAAGGCGAAGATGCAAGCCGCACCATGCAGGCACAGTGTGGGCAGCCTTCAGACTTAGAGAAAACAGTACTTTACCACTCTCCTGCCTTTTCCATTGTTATTCTATTGGAAAAGAACGAGTTTTGGACAACTACCTTTCATTCTTGCCAAACTCTTTGCAGGCCTCCGTGCAAGCTTTAGAACAAGATTTTGGATGTTTTCTTTCCTGGCAGAGTTTCTCTTTGCAAGATATGGTGGAAAAGCTTTTTGCTGAGTGTAGAGCGGCAAGACACGCAGAAGACGCAGATACGCAGCTCTCCGAAGCTAAGTGCCGGTCCCGGGCTTCTTTCGGCACAAACCGCTCTCAGGAGCTCCCTGCGCTCGCCACAATGCTCTGCGTGCGAAGAAGCCGCTTCTTCGCCTCCGGGAGAATCGGCGAGCGGCAGCTTCCCAAAGGCGAAGATGCAAGCTGCAGCACACAGGCACAGTGTGGGCAGCCTTCAGACTTAGAGAAAACAGTACTTTACCACTCTCCTGCCTTTTCCATTGTTATTCTATTGGAAAAGAACGAGTTTTGGACAACTACCTTTCATTCTTGCCAAACTCTTTGCAGACCCCCGTGCAAGCTTTAGAACAAGATTTTGGATGTTTTCTTTCCTGGCAGAGTTTCTCCTTGCAAGATATGGTGGAAAAGCTTTTTGCTGAGTGTAGAGCGGCAAGACACGCAGAAGACGCAGATACGCAGCTCTCCGAAGCTAAGTGCCGGTCCCGGGCTTCTTTCGGCACAAACCGCTCTCAGGAGCTCCCTGCGCTCGCCACAATGCTCTGTGTGCGAAGAAGCCGCTTCTTCGCCTCCGGGAGAATCGGCGAGCGGCAGCTTCCCAAAGGCGAAGATGCAAGCTGCACCATGCAGGCACAGTGTGGGCAGCCTTCAGACTTAGAGAAAACAGTACTTTACCACTCTCCTGCCTTTTCCATGGTTATTCTATTGGAAAAGAACGAGTTTTGGGCAACTACCTTTCATTCTTGCCAAACTCTTTGCAGACCTCCGTGCAAGCTTTAGAACAAGATTTTGGATGTTTTCTTTCCTGGCAGAGTTTCTCCTTGCAAGATATGGTGGAAAAGCTTTTGGCTGAGTGTTGAGCGGCAAGACACGCAGATGACGCAGATACGCAGCTCTCCGAAGCTAAGTGCCGGTCCCGGGCTTCTTTTGGCAGAAACCGCTCTCAGGAGCTCCCTGCGCTCGCCACAATGCTCTGTGTGCGAAGAAGCCGCTTCTTCGCCTCCGGGAGAATCGGCGAGCGGCAGCTTCCCAAAGGCGAAGATGCAAGCCGCACCATGCAGGCACAGTGTGGGCAGCCTTCAGACTTAGAGAAAACAGTACTTTACCACTCTCCTGCCTTTTCCATGGTTATTCTATTGGAAAAGAACGAGTTTTGGACAACTACCTTTCATTCTTGCCAAACTCTTTGCAGACCTCCGTGCAAGCTTTAGAACAAGATTTTGGATGTTTTCTTTCCTGGCAGAGTTTCTCTTTGCAAGATATGGTGGAATAGCTTTTGGCTGAGTGTTGAGCGGCAAGACACGCAGAAGACGCAGATACGCAGCTCTCCGAAGCTAAGTGCCGGTCCCGGGCTTCTTTCGGCACAAACCGCTCTCAGGAGCTCCCTGCGCTCGCCACAATGCTCTGTGTGCGAAGAAGCCGCTTCTTCGCCTCCGGGAGAATCGGCGAGCGGCAGCTTCCCAAAGGCGAAGATGCAAGCTGCACCATGCAGGCACAGTGTGGGCAGCCTTCAGACTTAGAGAAAACAGTACTTTACCACTCTCCTGCCTTTTCCATGGTTATTATATTGGAAAAGAACGAGTTTTGGGCAACTACCTTTCATTCTTGCCAAACTCTTTGCAGACCTCCGTGCAAGCTTTAGAACAAGATTTTGGATGTTTTCTTTCCTGGCAGAGTTTCTCTTTGCAAGATATGGTGGAAAAGCTTTTGGCTGAGTGTTGAGCGGCAAGACACGCAGAAGACGCAGATACGCAGCTCTCCGAAGCTAAGTGCCGGTCCCGGGCTTCTTTCGGCACAAACCGCTCTCAGGAGCTCCCTGCGCTCGCCACAATGCTCTGTGTGCGAAGAAGCCGCTTCTTCGCCTCCGGGAGAATCGGCGAGCGGCAGCTTCCCAAAGGCGAAGATGCAAGCTGCACCACACAGGCACAGTGTGGGCAGCCTTCAGACTTAGAGAAAACAGTACTTTACCACTCTCCTGCCTTTTCCATGGTTATTATATTGGAAAAGAACGAGTTTTGGACAACTACCTTTCATTCTTGCCAAACTCTTTGCAGACCTCCATGCAAGCTTTAGAACAAGATTTTGGATGTTTTCTTTCCTGGCAGAGTTTCTCTTTGCAAGATATGGTGGAAAAGCTTTTGGCTGAGTGTTGAGCGGCAAGACACGCAGAAGACGCAGATACGCAGCTCTCCGAAGCTAAGTGCCGGTCCCGGGCTTCTTTCGGCACAAACCGCTCTCAGGAGCTCCCTGCGCTCGCCACAATGCTCTGTGTGCGAAGAAGCCGCTTCTTCGCCTGCGGGAGAATCGGCGAGCGGCAGCTTCCCAAAGGCGAAGATGCAAGCTGCACCATGCAGGCACAGTGTGGGCAGCCTTCACACTTAGAGAAAACAGTACTTTACCACTCTCCTGCCTTTTCCATGGTTATTTTATTGGAAAAGAACGAGTTTTGGGCAACTACCTTTCATTCTTGCCAAACTCTTTGCAGACCTCCGTGCAAGCTTTAGAACAAGATTTTGGATGTTTTCTTTCCTGGCAGAGTTTCTCCTTGCAAGATATGGTGGAAAAGCTTTTGGCTGAGTGTTGAGCGGCAAGACACGCAGATGACGCAGATACGCAGCTCTCCGAAGCTAAGTGCCGGTCCCGGGCTTCTTTTGGCAGAAACCGCTCTCAGGAGCTCCCTGCGCTCGCCACAATGCTCTGTGTGCGAAGAAGCCGCTTCTTCGCCTCCGGGAGAATCGGCGAGCGGCAGCTTCCCAAAGGCGAAGATGCAAGCCGCACCATGCAGGCACAGTGTGGGCAGCCTTCAGACTTAGAGAAAACAGTACTTTACCACTCTCCTGCCTTTTCCATGGTTATTCTATTGGAAAAGAACGAGTTTTGGACAACTACCTTTCATTCTTGCCAAACTCTTTGCAGACCTCCGTGCAAGCTTTAGAACAAGATTTTGGATGTTTTCTTTCCTGGCAGAGTTTCTCTTTGCAAGATATGGAGGAAAAGCTTTTTGCTGAGTGTAGAGCGGCAAGACACGCAGAAGACGCAGATACGCAGCTCTCCGAAGCTAAGTGCCGGTCCCGGGCTTCTTTCGGCACAAACCGCTCTCAGGAGCTCCCTGCGCTCGCCACAATGCTCTGTGTGCGAAGAAGCTGCTTCTTCGGCTGCGGGAGATTCGGCGAGCGGCAGCTTCCCAAAGGCGAAGATGCAAGCCGCACCACACAGGCACAGTGTGGGCAGCCTTCAGACTTAGAGAAAACAGAACTTTACCACTCTCCTGCCTTTTCCATGGTTATTTATTGGAAAGGAACGAGTTTTTGACAACTACCTTTCATTCTTGCCAAACTCTTTGCAGACCTCCGTGCAAGCTTTAGAACAAGATTTTGGATGTTTTCTTTCCTGGCAGAGTTTCTCTTTGCAGGATATGGTGGAAAAGCTTTTTGCTGAGTGTAGAGTGGCAAGACACGCAGAAGACGCAGATACGCAGCTCTCCGAAGCTAAGTGCCGGTCCCGGGCTTCTTTCGGCACAAACCGCTCTCAGGAGCTCCCTGCGCTCGCCACAATGCTCTGTGTGCAAAGAAGCCGCTTCTTCGCCTCCGGGAGAATCGGCGAGCGGCAGCTTCCCAAAGGCGAAGATGCAAGCTGCACCACACAGGCACAGTGTGGGCAGCCTTCAGACTTAGAGAAAACAGTACTTTACCACTCTCCTGCCTTTTCCATGGTTATTATATTGGAAAAGAACGAGTTTTGGACAACTACCTTTCATTCTTGCCAAACTCTTTGCAGACCCCCGTGCAAGCTTTAGAACAAGATTTTGGATGTTTTCTTTCCTGGCAGAGTTTCTCTTTGCAAGATATGGTGGAAAAGCTTTTGGCTGAGTGTTGAGCGGCAAGACACGCAGAAGACGCAGATACGCAGCTCTCCGAAGCTAAGTGCCGGTCCCGGGCTTCTTTCGGCACAAACCGCTCTCAGGAGCTCCCTGCGCTCGCCACAATGCTCTGTGTGCGAAGAAGCCGCTTCTTCGCCTGCGGGAGAATCGGCGAGCGGCAGCTTCCCAAAGGCGAAGATGCAAGCTGCACCATGCAGGCACAGTGTGGGCAGCCTTCACACTTAGAGAAAACAGTACTTTACCACTCTCCTGCCTTTTCCATGGTTATTTTATTGGAAAAGAACGAGTTTTGGGCAACTACCTTTCATTCTTGCCAAACTCTTTGCAGACCTCCGTGCAAGCTTTAGAACAAGATTTTGGATGTTTTCTTTCCTGGCAGAGTTTCTCTTTGCAAGATATGGTGGAAAAGCTTTTGGCTGAGTGTAGAGCGGCAAGACACGCAGAAGACGCAGATACGCAGCTCTCCGAAGCTAAGTGCCGGTCCCGGGCTTCTTTCGGCACAAACCGCTCTCAGGAGCTCCCTGCGCTCGCCACAATGCTCTGTGTGTGAAGAAGCTGCTTCTTCGGCTGCGGGAGATTCGGCGAGCGGCAGCTTCCCAAAGGTGAAGATGCAAGCCGCACCATGCAGGCACAGTGTGGGCAGCCTTCAGACTTAGAGAAAACAGTACTTTACCACTCTCCTGCCTTTTCCATGGTTATTATATTGGAAAAGAACGAGTTTTGGGCAACTACCTTTCATTCTTGCCAAACTCTTTGCAGACCTCCGTGCAAGCTTTAGAACAAGATTTTGGATGTTTTCTTTCCTGGCAGAGTTTCTCTTTGCAAGATATGGTGGAAAAGCTTTTTGCTGAGTGTAGAGCGGCAAGACACGCAGAAGACGCAGATACGCAGCTCTCCGAAGCTAAGTGCCGGTCCCGGGCTTCTTTCGGCACAAACCGCTCTCAGGAGCTCCCTGCGCTCGCCACAATGCTCTGTGTGCGAAGAAGCCGCTTCTTCGCCTCCGGGAGAATCGGCGAGCGGCAGCTTCCCAAAGGCGAAGATGCAAGCTGCACCACACAGGCACAGTGTGGGCAGCCTTCAGACTTAGAGAAAACAGTACTTTACCTCTCTCCTGCCTTTTCCATTGTTATTATATTGGAAAAGAACGAGTTTTGGACAACTACCTTTCATTCTTGCCAAACTCTTTGAAGACCTCCGTGCAAGCTTTAGAACAAGATTTTGGATGTTTTCTTTCCTGGCAGAGTTTCTCCTTGCAAGATATGGTGGGAAAGCTTTTTGCTGAGTGTAGAGCGGCAAGACACGCAGAAGACGCAGATACGCAGCTCTCCGAAGCTAAGTGCCAGTCCCGGGCTTCTTTCGGCACAAACCGCTCTCAGGAGCTCCCTGCGCTCGCCACAATGCTCTGTGTGCGAAGAAGCCGCTTCTTCGCCTCCGGGAGAATCGGCGAGCGGCAGCTTCCCAAAGGCGAAGATGCAAACTGCACCACACAGGCACAGTGTGGGCAGCCTTCAGACTTAGAGAAAACAGTACTTTACCACTCTCCTGCCTTTTCCATGGTATTATATTGGAAAAGGACGAGTTTTGGACAACTACCTTTCATTCTTGCCAAACTCTTTGCAGACCTCCGGGCAAGCTTTAGAACAAGATTTTGGATGTTTTCTTTCCTGGCAGAGTTTCTCTTTGCAAGATATGGTGGAAAAGCTTTTTGCTGAGTGTAGAGCGGCAAGACACGCAGAAGACGCAGATACGCAGCTCTCCGAAGCTAAGTGCCGGTCCCGGGCTTCTTTCGGCAGAAGCCGCTCTTAGGTGCAAACCGCGAACGGCCCAATGCTCTGTGTGCGAAGAAGCCGCTTCTTCGGCTGCGGTAGAATCGGCGAGCGGCAGCTTCCCAAAGGCGAAGATGCAAGCCGCACCATGCAGGCACAGTGTGGGCAGCCTTCAGACTTAGAGAAAACAGTACTTTACCACTCTCCTGCCTTTTCCATGGTTATTCTATTGGAAAAGGACGAGTTTCGGACAACTACCTTTCATTCTTGCCAAACTCTTTGCAGACCTCCGTGCAAGCTTTAGAACAAGATTTTGGATGTTTTCTTTCCTGGCAGAGTTTCTCTTTGCAAGATATGGTGGAAAAGCTTTTTGCTGAGTGTAGAGCGGCAAGACACGCAGAAGACGCAGATACGCAGCTCTCCGAAGCTAAGTGCCGGTCCCGGGCTTCTTTCGGCACAAACCGCTCTCAGGAGCTCCCTGCGCTCGCCACAATGCTCTGTGTGCGAAGAAGCCGCTTCTTCGCCTGCGGGAGAATCGGCGAGCGGCAGCTTCCCAAAGGCGAAGATGCAAGCTGCACCACACAGGCACAGTGTGGGCAGCCTTCAGACTTAGAGAAAACAGTACTTTACCACTCTCCTGCCTTTTCCATGGTTATTATATTGGAAAAGAACGAGTTTTGGACAACTACCTTTCATTCTTGCCAAACTCTTTGCAGACCTCCGTGCAAGCTTTAGAACAAGATTTTGGATGTTTTCTTTCCTGGCAGAGTTTCTCTTTGCAAGATATGGTGGAAAAGCTTTTTGCTGAGTGTAGAGCGGCAAGACACGCAGAAGACGCAGATACGCAGCTCTCCGAAGCTAAGTGCCGGTCCCGGGCTTCTTTCGGCACAAACCGCTCTCAGGAGCTCCCTGCGCTCGCCACAATGCTCTGTGTGCGAAGAAGCCGCTTCTTCGCCTGCGGGAGGATCGGCGAGCGGCAGCTTCCCAAAGGCGAAGATGCAAGCTGCACCACACAGGCACAGTGTGGGCAGCCTTCAGACTTAGAGAAAACAGTACTTTACCACTCTCCTGCCTTTTCCATGGTTATTCTATTGGAAAAGAACGAGTTTTGGACAACTACCTTTCATTCTTGCCAAACTCTTTGCAGACCTCCGTGCAAGCTTTAGAACAAGATTTTGGATGTTTTCTTTCCTGGCAGAGTTTCTCTTTGCAAGATATGGTGGAATAGCTTTTGGCTGAGTGTTGAGCGGCAAGACACGCAGAAGACGCAGATACGCAGCTCTCCGAAGCTAAGTGCCGGTCCCGGGCTTCTTTCGGCACAAACCGCTCTCAGGAGCTCCCTGCGCTCGCCACAATGCTCTGTGTGCGAAGAAGCCGCTTCTTCGCCTGCGGGAGAATCGGCGAGCGGCAGCTTCCCAAAGGCGAAGATGCAAGCTGCACCATGCAGGCACAGTGTGGGCAGCCATCAGACTTAGAGAAAACAGTACTTTACCACTCTCCTGCCTTTTCCATGGTTATTATATTGGAAAAGAACGAGTTTTGGGCAACTACCTTTCATTCTTGCCAAACTCTTTGCAGACCCCCGTGCAAGCTTTAGAACAAGATTTTGGATGTTTTCTTTCCTGGCAGAGTTTCTCTTTGCAAGATATGGTGGAAAAGCTTTTGGCTGAGTGTTGAGCGGCAAGACACGCAGATGACGCAGATACGCAGCTCTCCGAAGCTAAGTGCCGGTCCCGGGCTTCTTTCGGCACAAACCGCTCTCAGGAGCTCCCTGCGCTCGCCACAATGCTCTGTGTGCGAAGAAGCCGCTTCTTCGCCTCCGGGAGAATCGGCGAGCGGCAGCTTCCCAAAGGCGAAGATGCAAGCCGCACCATGCAGGCACAGTGTGGGCAGCCTTCAGACTTAGAGAAAACAGTACTTTACCACTCTCCTGCCTTTTCCATTGTTATTCTATTGGAAAAGAACGAGTTTTGGACAACTACCTTTCATTCTTGCCAAACTCTTTGCAGACCTCCGTGCAAGCTTTAGAACAAGATTTTGGATGTTTTCTTTCCTGGCAGAGTTTCTCTTTGCAAGATATGGTGGAAAAGCTTTTGGCTGAGTGTAGAGCGGCAAGACACGCAGAAGACGCAGATACGCAGCTCTCCGAAGCTAAGTGCCGGTCCCGGGCTTCTTTCGGCACAAACCGCTCTCAGGAGCTCCCTGCGCTCGCCACAATGCTCTGTGTGCGAAGAAGCTGCTTCTTCGGCTGCGGGAGATTCGGCGAGCGGCAGCTTCCCAAAGGTGAAGATGCAAGCCGCACCATGCAGGCACAGTGTGGGCAGCCTTCAGACTTAGAGAAAACAGTACTTTACCACTCTCCTGCCTTTTCCATGGTTATTATATTGGAAAAGAACGAGTTTTGGGCAACTACCTTTCATTCTTGCCAAACTCTTTGCAGACCTCCGTGCAAGCTTTAGAACAAGATTTTGGATGTTTTCTTTCCTGGCAGAGTTTCTCTTTGCAAGATATGGTGGAAAAGCTTTTTGCTGAGTGTAGAGCGGCAAGACACGCAGAAGACGCAGATACGCAGCTCTCCGAAGCTAAGTGCCGGTCCCGGGCTTCTTTCGGCACAAACCGCTCTCAGGAGCTCCCTGCGCTCGCCACAATGCTCTGTGTGCGAAGAAGCCGCTTCTTCGCCTCCGGGAGAATCGGCGAGCGGCAGCTTCCCAAAGGCGAAGATGCAAGCTGCACCACACAGGCACAGTGTGGGCAGCCTTCAGACTTAGAGAAAACAGTACTTTACCTCTCTCCTGCCTTTTCCATTGTTATTATATTGGAAAAGAACGAGTTTTGGACAACTACCTTTCATTCTTGCCAAACTCTTTGAAGACCTCCGTGCAAGCTTTAGAACAAGATTTTGGATGTTTTCTTTCCTGGCAGAGTTTCTCCTTGCAAGATATGGTGGGAAAGCTTTTTGCTGAGTGTAGAGCGGCAAGACACGCAGAAGACGCAGATACGCAGCTCTCCGAAGCTAAGTGCCAGTCCCGGGCTTCTTTCGGCACAAACCGCTCTCAGGAGCTCCCTGCGCTCGCCACAATGCTCTGTGTGCGAAGAAGCCGCTTCTTCGCCTGCGGGAGAATCGGCGAGCGGCAGCTTCCCAAAGGCGAAGATGCAAGCTGCACCACACAGGCACAGTGTGGGCAGCCTTCAGACTTAGAGAAAACAGTACTTTACCACTCTCCTGCCTTTTCCATGGTTATTATATTGGAAAAGGACGAGTTTTGGACAACTACCTTTCATTCTTGCCAAACTCTTTGCAGACCTCCGGGCAAGCTTTAGAACAAGATTTTGGATGTTTTCTTTCCTGGCAGAGTTTCTCTTTGCAAGATATGGTGGAAAAGCTTTTTGCTGAGTGTAGAGCGGCAAGACACGCAGAAGACGCAGATACGCAGCTCTCCGAAGCTAAGTGCCGGTCCCGGGCTTCTTTCGGCAGAAGCCGCTCTTAGGTGCAAACCGCGAACGGCCCAATGCTCTGTGTGCGAAGAAGCCGCTTCTTCGGCTGCGGTAGAATCGGCGAGCGGCAGCTTCCCAAAGGCGAAGATGCAAGCCGCACCATGCAGGCACAGTGTGGGCAGCCTTCAGACTTAGAGAAAACAGTACTTTACCACTCTCCTGCCTTTTCCATGGTTATTCTATTGGAAAAGAACGAGTTTTGGACAACTACCTTTCATTCTTGCCAAACTCTTTGCAGACCTCCGTGCAAGCTTTAGAACAAGATTTTGGATATTTTCTTTCCTGGCAGAGTTTCTCTTTGCAAGATATGGTGGAAAAGCTTTTTGCTGAGTGTAGAGCGGCAAGACACGCAGAAGACGCAGATACGCAGCTCTCCGTAGCTAAGTGCCGGTCCCGGGCTTCTTTCGGCACAAACCGCTCTCAGGAGCTCCCTGCGCTCGCCACAATGCTCTGTGTGCGAAGAAGCCGCTTCTTCGCCTCCGGGAGAATCGGCGAGCGGCAGCTTCCCAAAGGCGAAGATGCAAGCTGCACCATGCAGGCACAGTGTGGGCAGCCTTCAGACTTAGAGAAAACAGTACTTTACCACTCTCCTGCCTTTTCCATGGTTATTATATTGGAAAAGAACGAGTTTTGGACAACTACCTTTCATTCTTGCCAAACTCTTTGCAGACCTCCGTGCAAGCTTTAGAACAAGATTTTGGATGTTTTCTTTCCTGGCAGAGTTTCTCTTTGCAAGATATGGTGGAAAAGCTTTTGGCTGAGTGTTGAGCGGCAAGACACGCAGAAGACGCAGATACGCAGCTCTCCGAAGCTAAGTGCCGGTCCCGGGCTTCTTTCGGCACAAACCGCTCTCAGGAGCTCCCTGCGCTCGCCACAATGCTCTGTGTGCGAAGAAGCTGCTTCTTCGGCTGCGGGAGAATCGGCGAGCGGCAGCTTCCCAAAGGCGAAGATGCAAGCCGCACCATGCAGGCACAGTGTGGGCAGCCTTCAGACTTAGAGAAAACAGTACTTTACCACTCTCCTGCCTTTTCCATGGTTATTATATTGGAAAAGAACGAGTTTTGGGCAACTACCTTTCATTCTTGCCAAACTCTTTGCAGACCTCCGTGCAAGCTTTAGAACAAGATTTTGGATGTTTTCTTTCCTGGCAGAGTTTCTCTTTGCAAGATATGGTGGAAAAGCTTTTGGCTGAGTGTTGAGCGGCAAGACACGCAGAAGACGCAGATACGCAGCTCTCCGAAGCTAAGTGCCGGTCCCGGGCTTCTTTCGGCACAAACCGCTCTCAGGAGCTCCCTGCGCTCGCCACAATGCTCTGTGTGCGAAGAAGCCGCTTCTTCGCCTGCGGGAGAATCGGCGAGCGGCAGCTTCCCAAAGGCGAAGATGCAAGCCGCACCATGCAGGCACAGTGTGGGCAGCCTTCAGACTTAGAGAAAACAGTACTTTACCACTCTCCTGCCTTTTCCATTGTTATTTTATTGGAAAAGAACGAGTTTTGGACAACTACCTTTCATTCTTGCCAAACTCTTTGCAGACCTCCGTGCAAGCTTTAGAACAAGATTTTGGATGTTTTCTTTCCTGGCAGAGTTTCTCTTTGCAAGATATGGTGGAAAAGCTTTTTGCTGAGTGTAGAGCGGCAAGACATGCAGAAGACGCAGATACGCAGCTCTCCGAAGCTAAGTGCCGGTCCCGGGCTTCTTTCGGCACAAACCGCTCTCAGGAGCTCCCTGCGCTCGCCACAATGCTCTGTGTGCGAAGAAGCCGCTTCTTCGCCTGCGGGAGAATCGGCGAGCGGCAGCTTCCCAAAGGCGAAGATGCAAGCTGCACCACACAGGCACAGTGTGGGCAGCCTTCAGACTTAGAGAAAACAGAACTTTACCACTCTCCTGCCTTTTCCATGATTATTATATTGGAAAAGAACGAGTTTTGGACAACTACCTTTCATTCTTGCCAAACTCTTTGCAGACCTCCATGCAAGCTTTAGAACAAGATTTTGGATGTTTTCTTTCCTGGCAGAGTTTCTCTTTGCAAGATATGGTGGAAAAGCTTTTGGCTGAGTGTTGAGCGGCAAGACACGCAGAAGACGCAGATACGCAGCTCTCCGAAGCTAAGTGCCGGTCCCGGGCTTCTTGCAGCACAAACCGCTCTCAGGAGCTCCCTGCGCTCGCCACAAAGCTCTGTGTGCGAAGAAGCCGCTTCTTCGCCTGCGGGAGAATCGGCGAGCGGCAGCTTCCCAAAGGCGAAGATGCAAGCTGTACCATGCAGGCACAGTGTGGGCAGCCTTCAGACTTAGAGAAAACAGTACTTTACCACTCTCCTGCCTTTTCCATGGTTATTATATTGGAAAAGAACGAGTTTTGGACAACTACCTTTCATTCTTGCCAAACTCTTTGCAGACCTCCGTGCAAGCTTTAGAACAAGATTTTGGATGTTTTCTTTCCTGGCAGAGTTTCTCTTTGCAAGATATGGTGGAAAAGCTTTTGGCTGAGTGTTGAGCGGCAAGACACGCAGAAGACGCAGATACGCAGCTCTCCGAAGCTAAGTGCCGGTCCCGGGCTTCTTTCGGCAGAAACCGCTCTCAGGAGCTCCCTGCGCTCGCCACAAAGCTCTGTGTGCGAAGAAGCCGCTTCTTCGCCTCCGGGAGAATCGGCGAGCGGCAGCTTCCCAAAGGCGAAGATGCAAGCTGCACCATGCAGGCACAGTGTGGGCAGCCTTCAGACTTAGAGAAAACAGTACTTTACCACTCTCCTGCCTTTTCCATGGTTATTATATTGGAAAAGAACGAGTTTTGGGCAACTACCTTTCATTCTTGCCAAACTCTTTGCAGACCTCCGTGCAAGCTTTAGAACAAGATTTTGGATGTTTTCTTTCCTGGCAGAGTTTCTCTTTGCAAGATATGGTGGAAAAGCTTTTGGCTGAGTGTAGAGCGGCAAGACACGCAGAAGACGCAGATACGCAGCTCTCCGAAGCTAAGTGCCGGTCCCGGGCTTCTTTCGGCACAAACCGCTCTCAGGAGCTCCCTGCGCTCGCCACAATGCTCTGTGTGCGAAGAAGCCGCTTCTTCACCTGCGGGAGAATCGGCGAGCGGCAGCTTCCCAAAGGCGAAGATGCAAGCCGCACCATGCAGGCACAGTGTGGGCAGCCTTCAGACTTAGAGAAAACAGTACTTTACCACTCTCCTGCCTTTTCCATTGTTATTATATTGGAAAAGAACGAGTTTTGGACAACTACTTTTCATTCTTGCCAAACTCTTTGCAGACCTCCGTGCAAGCTTTAGAACAAGATTTTGGATGTTTTCTTTCCTGGCAGAGTTTCTCCTTGCAAGATATGGTGGAAAAGCTTTTTGCTGAGTGTAGAGCGGCAAGACACGCAGAAGACGCAGATACGCAGCTCTCCGAAGCTAAGTGCCAGTCCCGGGCTTCTTTCGGCACAAACCGCTCTCAGGAGCTCCCTGCGCTCGCCACAATGCTCTGTGTGCGAAGAAGCCGCTTCTTCGCCTGCGGGAGAATCGGCGAGCGGCAGCTTCCCAAAGGCGAAGATGCAAGCTGCACCACACAGGCACAGTGTGGGCAGCCTTCAGACTTAGAGAAAACAGTACTTCACCACTCTCCTGCCTTTTCCATGGTTATTCTATTGGAAAGGAACGAGTTTTGGACAACTACCTTTCATTCTTGCCAAACTCTTTGCAGACCTCCGTGCAAGCTTTAGAACAAGATTTTGGATGTTTTCTTTCCTGGCAGAGTTTCTCTTTGCAAGATATGGTGGAAAAGCTTTTTGCTGAGTGTTGAGCGGCAAGACACGCAGAAGACGCAGATACGCAGCTCTCCGAAGCTAAGTGCCGGTCCCGGGCTTCTTTCGGCACAAACCGCTCTCAGGAGCTCCCTGCGCTCGCCACAATGCTCTGTGTGCGAAGAAGCCGCTTCTTCGCCTGCGGGAGAATCGGCGAGCGGCAGCTTCCCAAAGGCGAAGATGCAAGCTGCACCACACAGGCACAGTGTGGGCAGCCTTCAGACTTAGAGAAAACAGAACTTTACCACTCTCCTGCCTTTTCCATGGTTATTATATTGGAAAAGAACGAGTTTTGGACAACTACCTTTCATTCTTGCCAAACTCTTTGCAGACCTCCGTGCAAGCTTTAGAACAAGATTTTGGATGTTTTCTTTCCTGGCAGAGTTTCTCCTTGCAAGATATGGTGGAAAAGCTTTTGGCTGAGTGTTGAGCGGCAAGACACGCAGAAGACGCAGATACGCAGCTCTCCGAAGCTAAGTGCCGGTCCCGGGCTTCTTTCGGCACAAACCGCTCTCAGGAGCTCCCTGCGCTCGCCACAAAGCTCTGTGTGCGAAGAAGCCGCTTCTTCGCCTCCGGGAGAATCGGCGAGCGGCAGCTTCCCAAAGGCGAAGATGCAAGCTGCACCACACAGGCACAGTGTGGGCAGCATTCAGACTTAGAGAAAACAGTACTTTACCACTCTCCTGCCTTTTCCATGGTTATTATATTGGAAAAGAACGAGTTTTGGACAACTACCTTTCATTCTTGCCAAACTCTTTGCAGACCTCCGTGCAAGCTTTAGAACAAGATTTTGGATGTTTTCTTTCCTGGCAGAGTTTCTCTTTGCAAGATATGGTGGAAAAGCTTTTTGCTGAGGGTAGAGCGGCAAGACACGCAGAAGACGCAGATACGCAGCTCTCCGAAGCTAAGTGCCGGTCCCGGGCTTCTTTCGGCACAAACCGCTCTCAGGAGCTCCCTGCGCTCGCCACAATGCTCTGTGTGCGAAGAAGCCGCTTCTTCGCCTGCGGGAGAATCGGCGAGCGGCAGCTTCCCAAAGGCGAAGATGCAAGCTGCAGCACACAGGCACAGTGTGGGCAGCCTTCAGACTTAGAGAAAACAGAACTTTACCGCTCTCCTGCTGTTTCCATTGTTATTATATTGGAAAAGAACGAGTTTTGGACAACTACCTTTCATTCTTGCCAAACTCTTTGCAGACCTCCGTGCAAGCTTTAGAACAAGATTTTGGATGTTTTCTTTCCTGGCAGAGTTTCTCCTTGCAAGATATGGTGGGAAAGCTTTTTGCTGAGTGTTGAGCGGCAAGACACGCAGAAGACGCAGATACGCAGCTCTCCGAAGCTAAGTGCCGGTCCCGGGCTTCTTTCGGCACAAACCGCTCTCAGGAGCTCCCTGCGCTCGCCACAATGCTCTGTGTGCGAAGAAGCCGCTTCTTCGCCTGCGGGAGAATCGGCGAGCGGCAGCTTCCCAAAGGCGAAGATGCAAGCCGCACCATGCAGGCACAGAGTGGGCAGCCTTCAGACTTAGAGAAAACAGTACTTTACCACTCTCCTGCCTTTTCCATTGTTATTATATTGGAAAAGAACGAGTTTTGGACAACTACCTTTCATTCTTGCCAAACTCTTTGCAGACCTCCGTGCAAGCTTTAGAACAAGATTTTGGATGTTTTCTTTCCTGGCAGAGTTTCTCCTTGCAAGATATGGTGGAAAAGATTTTGGCTGAGTGTTGAGCGGCAAGACACGCAGAAGACGCAGATACGCAGCTCTCCGAAGCTAAGTGCCGGTCCCGGGCTTCTTTCGGCACAAACCGCTCTCAGGAGCTCCCTGCGCTCGCCACAATGCTCTGTGTGCGAAGAAGCCGCTTCTTCGCCTGCGGGAGAATCGGCGAGCGGCAGCTTCCCAAAGGCGAAGATGCAAGCTGCACCACACAGGCACAGTGTGGGCAGCCTTCAGACTTAGAGAAAACAGTACTTTACCACTCTCCTGCCTTTTCCATGGTTATTCTATTGGAAAAGAACGAGTTTTGGACAACTACCTTTCATTCTTGCCAAACTCTTTGCAGACCTCCGTGCAAGCTTTAGAACAAGATTTTGGATGTTTTCTTTCCTGGCAGAGTTTCTCTTTGCAAGATATGGTGGAAAAGCTTTTTGCTGAGTGTAGAGCGGCAAGACACGCAGAAGACGCAGATACGCAGCTCTCCGAAGCTAAGTGCCGGTCCCGGGCTTCTTTCGGCACAAACCGCTCTCAGGAGCTCCCTGCGCTCGCCACAATGCTCTGTGTGCGAAGAAGCCGCTTCTTCGCCTGCGGGAGAATCGGCGAGCGGCAGCTTCCCAAAGGCGAAGATGCAAGCTGCGGCACACAGGCACAGTGTGGGCAGCCTTCAGACTTAGAGAAAACAGTACTTTACCACTCTCCTGCCTTTTCCATGGTTATTATATTGGAAAAGAACGAGTTTTGGACAACTACCTTTCATTCTTGCCAAACTCTTTGCAGACCTCCGTGCAAGCTTTAGAACAAGATTTTGGATGTTTTCTTTCCTGGCAGAGTTTCTCTTTGCAAGATATGGTGGAAAAGCTTTTTGCTGAGTGTAGAGCGGCAAGACACACAGAAGACGCAGATACGCAGCTCTCCGAAGCTAAGTGCCGGTCCCGGGCTTCTTTCGGCACAAACCGCTCTCAGGAGCTCCCTGCGCTCGCCACAATGCTCTGTGTGCGAAGAAGCCGCTTCTTTGCCTGCGGGAGAATCGGCGAGCGGCAGCTTCCCAAAGGCGAAGATTCAAGCTGCACCACACAGGCACAGTGTGGGCAGCCTTCAGACTTAGAGAAAACAGTACTTTACCTCTCTCCTGCCTTTTCCATTGTTATTTTATTGGAAAAGAACGAGTTTTGGACAACTACCTTTCATTCTTGCCAAACTCTTTGCAGACCTCCGTGCAAGCTTTAGAACAAGATTTTGGATGTTTTCTTTCCTGGCAGAGTTTCTCTTTGCAAGATATGGTGGAAAAGCTTTTTGCTGAGTGTAGAGCGGCAAGACACGCAGAAGACGCAGATACGCAGCTCTCCGAAGCTAAGTGCCGGTCCCGGGCTTCTTTCGGCACAAACCGCTCTCAGGAGCTCCCTGCGCTCGCCACAATGCTCTGTGTGCGAAGAAGCCGCTTCTTCGCCTGCGGGAGGATCGGCGAGCGGCAGCTTCCCAAAGGCGAAGATGCAAGCTGCACCACACAGGCACAGTGTGGGCAGCCTTCAGACTTAGAGAAAACAGTACTTTACCACTCTCCTGCCTTTTCCATGGTTATTCTATTGGAAAAGAACGAGTTTTGGACAACTACCTTTCATTCTTGCCAAACTCTTTGCAGACCTCCGTGCAAGCTTTAGAACAAGATTTTGGATGTTTTCTTTCCTGGCAGAGTTTCTCTTTGCAAGATATGGTGGAATAGCTTTTGGCTGAGTGTTGAGCGGCAAGACACGCAGAAGACGCAGATACGCAGCTCTCCGAAGCTAAGTGCCGGTCCCGGGCTTCTTTCGGCACAAACCGCTCTCAGGAGCTCCCTGCGCTCGCCACAATGCTCTGTGTGCGAAGAAGCCGCTTCTTCGCCTCCGGGAGAATCGGCGAGCGGCAGCTTCCCAAAGGCGAAGATGCAAGCTGCACCATGCAGGCACAGTGTGGGCAGCCTTCAGACTTAGAGAAAACAGTACTTTACCACTCTCCTGCCTTTTCCATGGTTATTATATTGGAAAAGAACGAGTTTTGGGCAACTACCTTTCATTCTTGCCAAACTCTTTGCAGACCTCCGTGCAAGCTTTAGAACAAGATTTTGGATGTTTTCTTTCCTGGCAGAGTTTCTCTTTGCAAGATATGGTGGAAAAGCTTTTGGCTGAGTGTTGAGCGGCAAGACACGCAGAAGACGCAGATACGCAGCTCTCCGAAGCTAAGTGCCGGTCCCGGGCTTCTTTCGGCACAAACCGCTCTCAGGAGCTCCCTGCGCTCGCCACAATGCTCTGTGTGCGAAGAAGCCGCTTCTTCGCCTGCGGGAGAATCGGCGAGCGGCAGCTTCCCAAAGGCGAAGATGCAAGCCGCACCATGCAGGCACAGTGTGGGCAGCCTTCAGACTTAGAGAAAACAGTACTTTACCACTCTCCTGCCTTTTCCATGGTTATTCTATTGGAAAAGAACGAGTTTTGGACAACTACCTTTCATTCTTGCCAAACTCTTTGCAGACCTCCGTGCAAGCTTTAGAACAAGATTTTGGATGTTTTCTTTCCTGGCAGAGTTTCTCTTTGCAAGATATGGTGGAAAAGCTTTTTGCTGAGTGTAGAGCGGCAAGACACGCAGAAGACGCAGATACGCAGCTCTCCGAAGCTAAGTGCCGGTCCCGGGCTTCTTTCGGCACAAACCGCTCTCAGGAGCTCCCTGCGCTCGCCACAATGCTCTGTGTGCGAAGATGCCGCTTCTTCGCCTCCAGGAGAATCGGCGAGCGGCAGCTTCCCAAAGGCGAAGATGCAAGCTGCAGCACACAGGCACAGTGTGGGCAGCCTTCAGACTTAGAGAAAACAGTACTTTACCACTCTCCTGCCTTTTCCATTGTTATTCTATTGGAAAAGAACGAGTTTTGGACAACTACCTTTCATTCTTGCCAAACTCTTTGCAGACCCCCGTGCAAGCTTTAGAACAAGATTTTGGATGTTTTCTTTCCTGGCAGAGTTTCTCCTTGCAAGATATGGTGGAAAAGCTTTTTGCTGAGTGTAGAGCGGCAAGACACGCAGAAGACGCAGATACGCAGCTCTCCGAAGCTAAGTGCCGGTCCCGGGCTTCTTTCGGCACAAACCGCTCTCAGGAGCTCCCTGCGCTCGCCACAATGCTCTGTGTGCGAAGAAGCCGCTTCTTCGCCTCCGGGAGAATCGGCGAGCGGCAGCTTCCCAAAGGCGAAGATGCAAGCTGCACCATGCAGGCACAGTGTGGGCAGCCTTCAGACTTAGAGAAAACAGTACTTTACCACTCTCCTGCCTTTTCCATTGTTATTCTATTGGAAAAGAACGAGTTTTGGACAACTACCTTTCATTCTTGCCAAACTCTTTGCAGACCTCCGTGCAAGCTTTAGAACAAGATTTTGGATGTTTTCATTCCTGGCAGAGTTTCTCTTTGCAAGATATGGTGGAAAAGCTTTTTGCTGAGTGTAGAGCGGCAAGACACGCAGAAGACGCAGATACGCAGCTCTCCGAAGCTAAGTGCCGGTCCCGGGCTTCTTTCGGCACAAACCGCTCTCAGGAGCTCCCTGCGCTCGCCACAATGCTCTGTGTGCGAAGAAGCTGCTTCTTCGGCTGCGGGAGATTCGGCGAGCGGCAGCTTCCCAAAGGCGAAGATGCAAGCCGCACCACACAGGCACAGTGTGGGCAGCCTTCAGACTTAGAGAAAACAGTACTTTACCACTCTCCTGCCTTTTCCATGGTTATTATATTGGAAAGGAACGAGTTTTTGACAACTACCTTTCATTCTTGCCAAACTCTTTGCAGACCTCCGTGCAAGCTTTAGAACAAGATTTTGGATGTTTTCTTTCCTGGCAGAGTTTCTCTTTGCAGGATATGGTGGAAAAGCTTTTTGCTGAGTGTAGAGTGGCAAGACACGCAGAAGACGCAGATACGCAGCTCTCCGAAGCTAAGTGCCGGTCCCGGGCTTCTTTCGGCACAAACCGCTCTCAGGAGCTCCCTGCGCTCGCCACAATGCTCTGTGTGCGAAGAAGCCGCTTCTTCGCCTCCGGGAGAATCGGCGAGCGGCAGCTTCCCAAAGGCGAAGATGCAAGCTGCACCACACAGGCACAGTGTGGGCAGCCTTCAGACTTAGAGAAAACAGTACTTTACCACTCTCCTGCCTTTTCCATGGTTATTATATTGGAAAAGAACGAGTTTTGGACAACTACCTTTCATTCTTGCCAAACTCTTTGCAGACCCCCGTGCAAGCTTTAGAACAAGATTTTGGATGTTTTCTTTCCTGGCAGAGTTTCTCTTTGCAAGATATGGTGGAAAAGCTTTTGGCTGAGTGTTGAGCGGCAAGACACGCAGAAGACGCAGATACGCAGCTCTCCGAAGCTAAGTGCCGGTCCCGGGCTTCTTTCGGCAGAAGCCGCTCTTAGGTGCAAACCGCGAACGGCCCAATGCTCTGTGTGCGAAGAAGCCGCTTCTTCGGCTGCGGTAGAATCGGCGAGCGGCAGCTTCCCAAAGGCGAAGATGCAAGCCGCACCATGCAGGCACAGTGTGGGCAGCCTTCAGACTTAGAGAAAACAGTACTTTACCACTCTCCTGCCTTTTCCATGGTTATTCTATTGGAAAAGAACGAGTTTTGGACAACTACCTTTCATTCTTGCCAAACTCTTTGCAGACCTCCGTGCAAGCTTTAGAACAAGATTTTGGATATTTTCTTTCCTGGCAGTTTCTCTTTGCAAGATATGGTGGAAAAGCTTTTTGCTGAGTGTAGAGCGGCAAGACACGCAGAAGACGCAGATACGCAGCTCTCCGTAGCTAAGTGCCGGTCCCGGGCTTCTTTCGGCACAAACCGCTCTCAGGAGCTCCCTGCGCTCGCCACAATGCTCTGTGTGCGAAGAAGCCGCTTCTTCGCCTCCGGGAGAATCGGCGAGCGGCAGCTTCCCAAAGGCGAAGATGCAAGCTGCACCATGCAGGCACATTGTGGGCAGCCTTCAGACTTAGAGAAAACAGTACTTTACCACTCTCCTGCCTTTTCCATGGTTATTATATTGGAAAAGAACGAGTTTTGGACAACTACCTTTCATTCTTGCCAAACACTTTGCAGACCTCCGTGCAAGCTTTAGAACAAGACTTTGGATGTTTTCTTTCCTGGCAGAGTTTCTCTTTGCAAGATATGGTGGAAAAGCTTTTTGCTGAGTGTAGAGCGGCAAGACACGCAGAAGACGCAGATACGCAGCTCTCCGAAGCTAAGTGCCGGTCCCGGGCTTCTTTCGGCACAAACCGCTCTCAGGAGCTCCCTGCGCTCGCCACAAAGCTCTGTGTGCGAAGAAGCCGCTTCTTCGCCTCCGGGAGAATCGGCGAGCGGCAGCTTCCCAAAGGCGAAGATGCAAGATGCACCACACAGGCACAGTGTGGGCAGCCTTCAGACTTAGAGAAAACAGTACTTTACCACTCTCCTGCCTTTTCCATTGTTATTATATTGGAAAAGAACGAGTTTTGGGCAACTACTTTTCATTCTTGCCAAACTCTTTGCAGACCTCCGTGCAAGCTTTAGAACAAGATTTTGGATGTTTTCTTTCCTGGCAGAGTTTCTCTTTGCAAGATATGGTGCAAAAGCTTTTGGCTGAGTGTAGAGCGGCAAGACACGCAGAAGACGCAGATACGCAGCTCTCCGAAGCTAAGTGCCGGTCCCGGGCTTCTTTCGGCACAAACCGCTCTCAGGAGCTCCCTGCGCTCGCCACAATGCTCTGTGTGCGAAGAAGCCGCTTCTTCACCTGCGGGAGAATCGGCGAGCGGCAGCTTCCCAAAGGCGAAGATGCAAGCCGCACCATGCAGGCACAGTGTGGGCAGCATTCAGACTTAGAGAAAACAGTACTTTACCACTCTCCTGCCTTTTCCATTGTTATTATATTGGAAAAGAACGAGTTTTGGAGAACTAACTTACATTCTTACCAAACTCTTTGCAGACCTCCGTGCAAGCTTTAGAACAAGATTTTGGATGTTTTCTTTCCTGGCAGAGTTTCTCTTTGCAAGATATGGTGGAAAAGCTTTTTGCTGAGTGTAGAGCAGCAAGACACGCAGAAGACGCAGATACGCAGCTCTCCGAAGCTAAGTGCCGGTCCCGGGCTTCTTTCGGCACAAACCGCACTCAGGAGCTCCCTGCGCTCGCCACAATGCTCTGTGTGCGAAGAAGCCGCTTCTTCGCCTCCGGGAGAATCGGCGAGCGGCAGCTTCCCAAAGGCGAAGATGCAAGCCGCACCATGCAGGCACAGTGTGGGCAGCCTTCAGACTTAGAGAAAACAGTACTTTACCACTCTCCTGCCTTTTCCATGGTTATTCTATTGGAAAAGGACGAGTTTTGGACAACTACCTTTCATTCTTGCCAAACTCTTTGCAGACCTCCGTGCAAGCTTTAGAACAAGATTTTGGATGTTTTCTTTCCTGGCAGAGTTTCTCCTTGCAAGATATGGTGGAAAAGATTTTGGCTGAGTGTTGAGCGGCAAGACACGCAGAAGACGCAGATACGCAGCTCTCCGAAGCTAAGTGCCAGTCCCGGGCTTCTTTCGGCACAAACCGCTCTCAGGAGCTCCCTGCGCTCGCCACAATGCTCTGTGTGCGAAGAAGCCGCTTCTTCGCCTCCGGGAGAATCGGCGAGCGGCAGCTTCCCAAAGGCGAAGATGCAAGCTGCACCACACAGGCACAGTGTGGGCAGCCTTCAGACTTAGAGAAAACAGTACTTTACCACTCTCCTGCCTTTTCCATGGTTATTCTATTGGAAAAGAACGAGTTTTGGGCAACTACCTTTCATTCTTGCCAAACTCTTTGCAGACCTCCGTGCAAGCTTTAGAACAAGATTTTGGATGTTTTCTTTCCTGGCAGAGTTTCTCTTTGCAAGATATGGTGGAAAAGCTTTTTGCTGAGTGTAGAGCGGCAAGACACGCAGAAGACGCAGATACGCAGCTCTCCGAAGCTAAGTGCCGGTCCCGGGCTTCTTTCGGCACAAACCGCTCTCAGGAGCTCCCTGCGCTCGCCACAATGCTCTGTGTGCGAAGAAGCCGCTTCTTCGCCTGCGGGAGAATCGGCGAGCGGCAGCTTCCCAAAGGCGAAGATGCAAGCTGCACCACACAGGCACAGTGTGGGCAGCCTTCAGACTTAGAGAAAACAGAACTTTACCACTCTCCTGCCTTTTCCATGGTTATTCTATTGGAAAAGAACGAGGTTTGGGCAACTACCTTTCATTCTTGCCAAACTCTTTGCAGACCTCCGTGCAAGCTTTAGAACAAGATTTTGGATGTTTTCTTTCCTGGCAGAGTTTCTCTTTGCAAGATATGGTGGAAAAGCTTTTGGCTGAGTGTTGAGCGGCAAGACACGCAGAAGACGCAGATACGCAGCTCTCCGAAGCTAAGTGCCGGTCCCGGGCTTCTTTCGGCACAAACCGCTCTCAGGAGCTCCCTGCGCTCGCCACAAAGCTCTGTGTGCAAAGAAGCCGCTTCTTCGCCTCCGGGAGAATCGGCGAGCGGCAGCTTCCCAAAGGCGAAGATGCAAGCTGCACCATGCAGGCACAGTGTGGGCAGCCTTCAGACTTAGAGAAAACAGTACTTTACCACTCTCCTGCCTTTTCCATGGTTATATTGGAAAAGAACGAGTTTTGGGCAACTACCTTTCATTCTTGCCAAACTCTTTGCAGACCTCCGTGCAAGCTTTAGAACAAGATTTTGGATGTTTTCTTTCCTGGCAGAGTTTCTCTTTGCAAGATATGGTGGAAAAGCTTTTGGCTGAGTGTTGAGCGGCAAGACACGCAGAAGACGCAGATACGCAGCTCTCCGAAGCTAAGTGCCGGTCCCGGGCTTCTTTCGGCACAAACCGCACTCAGGAGCTCCCTGCGCTCGCCACAATGCTCTGTGTGCGAAGAAGCCGCTTCTTCGCCTCCGGGAGAATCGGCGAGCGGCAGCTTCCCAAAGGCGAAGATGCAAGCCGCACCATGCAGGCACAGTGTGGGCAGCCTTCAGACTTAGAGAAAACAGTACTTTACCACTCTCCTGCCTTTTCCATTGTTATTCTATTGGAAAAGAACGAGTTTTGGACAACTACCTTTCATTCTTGCCAAACTCTTTGCAGACCTCCGTGCAAGCTTTAGAACAAGATTTTGGATGTTTTCTTTCTTGGCAGAGTTTCTCCTTGCAAGATATGGTGGAAAAGATTTTGGCTGAGTGTTGAGCGGCAAGACACGCAGAAGACGCAGATACGCAGCTCTCCGAAGCTAAGTGCCGGTCCCGGGCTTCTTTCGGCACAAACCGCTCTCAGGAGCTCCCTGCGCTCGCCACAATGCTCTGTGTGCGAAGAAGCCGCTTCTTCGCCTGCGGGAGAATCGGCGAGCGGCAGCTTCCCAAAGGCGAAGATGCAAGCTGCAGCACACAGGCACAGTGTGGGCAGCCTTCAGACTTAGAGAAAACAGTACTTTACCACTCTCCTGCCTTTTCCATGGTTATTCTATTGGAAAAGAACGAGTTTTGGGCAACTACCTTTCACTCTTGCCAAACTCTTTGCAGACCTCCGTGCAAGCTTTAGAACAAGATTTTGGATGTTTTCTTTCCTGGCAGAGTTTCTCTTTGCAAGATATGGTGGAAAAGCTTTTGGCTGAGTGTTGAGCGGCAAGACACGCAGAAGACGCAGATACGCAGCTCTCCGAAGCTAAGTGCCGGTCCCGGGCTTCTTTCGGCACAAACCGCTCTCAGGAGCTCCCTGCGCTCGCCACAATGCTCTGTGTGCGAAGAAGCCGCTTCTTCGCCTCCGGGAGAATCGGCGAGCGGCAGCTTCCCAAAGGCGAAGATGCAAGCCGCACCATGCAGGCACAGTGTGGGCAGCCTTCAGACTTAGAGAAAACAGTACTTTACCACTCTCCTGCCTTTTCCATGGTTATTCTATTGGAAAAGAACGAGTTTTGGACAACTACCTTTCATTCTTGCCAAACTCTTTGCAGACCTCCGTGCAAGCTTTAGAACAAGATTTTGGATGTTTTCTTTCTTGGCAGAGTTTCTCCTTGCAAGATATGGTGGAAAAGCTTTTGGCTGAGTGTTGAGCGGCAAGACACGCAGAAGACGCAGATACGCAGCTCTCCGAAGCTAAGTGCCGGTCCCGGGCTTCTTTCGGCACAAACCGCTCTCAGGAGCTCCCTGCGCTCGCCACAATGCTCTGTGTGCGAAGAAGCCGCTTCTTCGCCTCCGGGAGAATCGGCGAGCGGCAGCTTCCCAAAGGCGAAGATGCAAGCTGCACCACACAGGCACAGTGTGGGCAGCCTTCAGACTTAGAGAAAACAGTACTTTACCTCTCTCCTGCCTTTTCCATTGTTATTATATTGGAAAAGAACGAGTTTTGGACAACTACCTTTCATTCTTGCCAAACTCTTTGAAGACCTCCGTGCAAGCTTTAGAACAAGATTTTGGATGTTTTCTTTCCTGGCAGAGTTTCTCCTTGCAAGATATGGTGGGAAAGCTTTTTGCTGAGTGTAGAGCGGCAAGACACGCAGAAGACGCAGATACGCAGCTCTCCGAAGCTAAGTGCCAGTCCTGGGCTTCTTTCGGCACAAACCGCTCTCAGGAGCTCCCTGCGCTCGCCACAATGCTCTGTGTGCGAAGAAGCCGCTTCTTCGCCTGCGGGAGAATCGGCGAGCGGCAGCTTCCCAAAGGCGAAGATGCAAGCTGCACCACACAGGCACAGTGTGGGCAGCCTTCAGACTTAGAGAAAACAGTACTTTACCACTCTCCTGCCTTTTCCATGGTTATTATATTGGAAAAGGACGAGTTTTGGACAACTACCTTTCATTCTTGCCAAACTCTTTGCAGACCTCCGGGCAAGCTTTAGAACAAGATTTTGGATGTTTTCTTTCCTGGCAGAGTTTCTCTTTGCAAGATATGGTGGAAAAGCTTTTTGCTGAGTGTAGAGCGGCAAGACACGCAGAAGACGCAGATACGCAGCTCTCCGAAGCTAAGTGCCGGTCCCGGGCTTCTTTCGGCAGAAGCCGCTCTTAGGTGCAAACCGCGAACGGCCCAATGCTCTGTGTGCGAAGAAGCCGCTTCTTCGGCTGCGGTAGAATCGGCGAGCGGCAGCTTCCCAAAGGCGAAGATGCAAGCCGCACCATGCAGGCACAGTGTGGGCAGCCTTCAGACTTAGAGAAAACAGTACTTTACCACTCTCCTGCCTTTTCCATGGTTATTCTATTGGAAAAGAACGAGTTTTGGACAACTACCTTTCATTCTTGCCAAACTCTTTGCAGACCTCCGTGCAAGCTTTAGAACAAGATTTTGGATATTTTCTTTCCTGGCAGTTTCTCTTTGCAAGATATGGTGGAAAAGCTTTTTGCTGAGTGTAGAGCGGCAAGACACGCAGAAGACGCAGATACGCAGCTCTCCGTAGCTAAGTGCCGGTCCCGGGCTTCTTTCGGCACAAACCGCTCTCAGGAGCTCCCTGCGCTCGCCACAATGCTCTGTGTGCGAAGAAGCCGCTTCTTCGCCTCCGGGAGAATCGGCGAGCGGCAGCTTCCCAAAGGCGAAGATGCAAGCTGCACCATGCAGGCACATTGTGGGCAGCCTTCAGACTTAGAGAAAACAGTACTTTACCACTCTCCTGCCTTTTCCATGGTTATTATATTGGAAAAGAACGAGTTTTGGACAACTACCTTTCATTCTTGCCAAACTCTTTGCAGACCTCCGTGCAAGCTTTAGAACAAGATTTTGGATGTTTTCTTTCCTGGCAGAGTTTCTCTTTGCAAGATATGGTGGAAAAGCTTTTGGCTGAGTGTTGAGCGGCAAGACACGCAGAAGACGCAGATACGCAGCTCTCCGAAGCTAAGTGCCGGTCCCGGGCTTCTTTCGGCACAAACCGCTCTCAGGAGCTCCCTGCGCTCGCCACAGTGCTCTGTGTGCGAAGAAGCTGCTTCTTCGGCTGCGGGAGAATCGGCGAGCGGCAGCTTCCCAAAGGCGAAGATGCAAGCCGCACCATGCAGGCACAGTGTGGGCAGCCTTCAGACTTAGAGAAAACAGTACTTTACCACTCTCCTGCCTTTTCCATGGTTATTATATTGGAAAAGAACGAGTTTTGGACAACTACCTTTCATTCTTGCCAAACACTTTGCAGACCTCCGTGCAAGCTTTAGAACAAGATTTTGGATGTTTTCTTTCCTGGCAGAGTTTCTCTTTGCAAGATATGGTGCAAAAGCTTTTGGCTGAGTGTAGAGCGGCAAGACACGCAGAAGACGCAGATACGCAGCTCTCCGAAGCTAAGTGCCGGTCCCGGGCTTCTTTCGGCACAAACCGCTCTCAGGAGCTCCCTGCGCTCGCCACAATGCTCTGTGTGCGAAGAAGCCGCTTCTTCGCCTGCGGGAGAATCGGCGAGCGGCAGCTTCCCAAAGGTGAAGATGCAAGCTGCACCACACAGGCACAGTGTGGGCAGCCTTCAGACTTAGAGAAAACAGAACTTTACCACTCTCCTGCCTTTTCCATGGTTATTCTATTGGAAAAGAACGAGGTTTGGGCAACTACCTTTCATTCTTGCCAAACTCTTTGCAGACCTCCGTGCAAGCTTTAGAACAAGATTTTGGATGTTTTCTTTCCTGGCAGAGTTTCTCTTTGCAAGATATGGTGGAAAAGCTTTTGGCTGAGTGTTGAGCGGCAAGACACGCAGAAGACGCAGATACGCAGCTCTCCGAAGCTAAGTGCCGGTCCCGGGCTTCTTTCGGCACAAACCGCTCTCAGGAGCTCCCTGCGCTCGCCACAAAGCTCTGTGTGCAAAGAAGCCGCTTCTTCGCCTCCGGGAGAATCGGCGAGCGGCAGCTTCCCAAAGGCGAAGATGCAAGCTGCACCATGCAGGCACAGTGTGGGCAGCCTTCAGACTTAGAGAAAACAGTACTTTACCACTCTCCTGCCTTTTCCATGGTTATATTGGAAAAGAACGAGTTTTGGGCAACTACCTTTCATTCTTGCCAAACTCTTTGCAGACCTCCGTGCAAGCTTTAGAACAAGATTTTGGATGTTTTCTTTCCTGGCAGAGTTTCTCTTTGCAAGATATGGTGGAAAAGCTTTTGGCTGAGTGTTGAGCGGCAAGACACGCAGAAGACGCAGATACGCAGCTCTCCGAAGCTAAGTGCCGGTCCCGGGCTTCTTTCGGCACAAACCGCACTCAGGAGCTCCCTGCGCTCGCCACAATGCTCTGTGTGCGAAGAAGCCGCTTCTTCGCCTCCGGGAGAATCGGCGAGCGGCAGCTTCCCAAAGGCGAAGATGCAAGCCGCACCATGCAGGCACAGTGTGGGCAGCCTTCAGACTTAGAGAAAACAGTACTTTACCACTCTCCTGCCTTTTCCATTGTTATTCTATTGGAAAAGAACGAGTTTTGGACAACTACCTTTCATTCTTGCCAAACTCTTTGCAGACCTCCGTGCAAGCTTTAGAACAAGATTTTGGATGTTTTCTTTCTTGGCAGAGTTTCTCCTTGCAAGATATGGTGGAAAAGATTTTGGCTGAGTGTTGAGCGGCAAGACACGCAGAAGACGCAGATACGCAGCTCTCCGAAGCTAAGTGCCGGTCCCGGGCTTCTTTCGGCACAAACCGCTCTCAGGAGCTCCCTGCGCTCGCCACAATGCTCTGTGTGCGAAGAAGCCGCTTCTTCGCCTGCGGGAGAATCGGCGAGCGGCAGCTTCCCAAAGGCGAAGATGCAAGCTGCAGCACACAGGCACAGTGTGGGCAGCCTTCAGACTTAGAGAAAACAGTACTTTACCACTCTCCTGCCTTTTCCATGGTTATTCTATTGGAAAAGAACGAGTTTTGGGCAACTACCTTTCACTCTTGCCAAACTCTTTGCAGACCTCCGTGCAAGCTTTAGAACAAGATTTTGGATGTTTTCTTTCCTGGCAGAGTTTCTCTTTGCAAGATATGGTGGAAAAGCTTTTGGCTGAGTGTTGAGCGGCAAGACACGCAGAAGACGCAGATACGCAGCTCTCCGAAGCTAAGTGCCGGTCCCGGGCTTCTTTCGGCACAAACCGCTCTCAGGAGCTCCCTGCGCTCGCCACAATGCTCTGTGTGCGAAGAAGCCGCTTCTTCGCCTCCGGGAGAATCGGCGAGCGGCAGCTTCCCAAAGGCGAAGATGCAAGCCGCACCATGCAGGCACAGTGTGGGCAGCCTTCAGACTTTTAGAAAACAGTACTTTACCACTCTCCTGCCTTTTCCATGGTTATTCTATTGGAAAAGAACGAGTTTTGGACAACTACCTTTCATTCTTGCCAAACTCTTTGCAGACCTCCGTGCAAGCTTTAGAACAAGATTTTGGATGTTTTCTTTCTTGGCAGAGTTTCTCCTTGCAAGATATGGTGGAAAAGCTTTTGGCTGAGTGTTGAGCGGCAAGACACGCAGAAGACGCAGATACGCAGCTCTCCGAAGCTAAGTGCCGGTCCCGGGCTTCTTTCGGCACAAACCGCTCTCAGGAGCTCCCTGCGCTCGCCACAATGCTCTGTGTGCGAAGAAGCCGCTTCTTCGCCTCCGGGAGAATCGGCGAGCGGCAGCTTCCCAAAGGCGAAGATGCAAGCTGCACCACACAGGCACAGTGTGGGCAGCCTTCAGACTTAGAGAAAACAGTACTTTACCTCTCTCCTGCCTTTTCCATTGTTATTATATTGGAAAAGAACGAGTTTTGGACAACTACCTTTCATTCTTGCCAAACTCTTTGAAGACCTCCGTGCAAGCTTTAGAACAAGATTTTGGATATTTTCTTTCCTGGCAGTTTCTCTTTGCAAGATATGGTGGAAAAGCTTTTTGCTGAGTGTAGAGCGGCAAGACACGCAGAAGACGCAGATACGCAGCTCTCCGTAGCTAAGTGCCGGTCCCGGGCTTCTTTCGGCACAAACCGCTCTCAGGAGCTCCCTGCGCTCGCCACAATGCTCTGTGTGCGAAGAAGCCGCTTCTTCGCCTCCGGGAGAATCGGCGAGCGGCAGCTTCCCAAAGGCGAAGATGCAAGCTGCACCATGCAGGCACATTGTGGGCAGCCTTCAGACTTAGAGAAAACAGTACTTTACCACTCTCCTGCCTTTTCCATGGTTATTATATTGGAAAAGAACGAGTTTTGGACAACTACCTTTCATTCTTGCCAAACTCTTTGCAGACCTCCGTGCAAGCTTTAGAACAAGATTTTGGATGTTTTCTTTCCTGGCAGAGTTTCTCTTTGCAAGATATGGTGGAAAAGCTTTTGGCTGAGTGTTGAGCGGCAAGACACGCAGAAGACGCAGATACGCAGCTCTCCGAAGCTAAGTGCCGGTCCCGGGCTTCTTTCGGCACAAACCGCTCTCAGGAGCTCCCTGCGCTCGCCACAGTGCTCTGTGTGCGAAGAAGCTGCTTCTTCGGCTGCGGGAGAATCGGCGAGCGGCAGCTTCCCAAAGGCGAAGATGCAAGCCGCACCATGCAGGCACAGTGTGGGCAGCCTTCAGACTTAGAGAAAACAGTACTTTACCACTCTCCTGCCTTTTCCATGGTTATTCTATTGGAAAAGAACGAGTTTTGGACAACTACCTTTCATTCTTGCCAAACACTTTGCAGACCTCCGTGCAAGCTTTAGAACAAGACTTTGGATGTTTTCTTTCCTGGCAGAGTTTCTCTTTGCAAGATATGGTGGAAAAGCTTTTTGCTGAGTGTAGAGCGGCAAGACACGCAGAAGACGCAGATACGCAGCTCTCCGAAGCTAAGTGCCGGTCCCGGGCTTCTTTCGGCACAAACCGCTCTCAGGAGCTCCCTGCGCTCGCCACAAAGCTCTGTGTGCGAAGAAGCCGCTTCTTCGCCTCCGGGAGAATCGGCGAGCGGCAGCTTCCCAAAGGCGAAGATGCAAGCTGCACCACACAGGCACAGTGTGGGCAGCCTTCAGACTTAGAGAAAACAGTACTTTACCACTCTCCTGCCTTTTCCATTGTTATTATATTGGAAAAGAACGAGTTTTGGGCAACTACTTTTCATTCTTGCCAAACTCTTTGCAGACCTCCGTGCAAGCTTTAGAACAAGATTTTGGATGTTTTCTTTCCTGGCAGAGTTTCTCTTTGCAAGATATGGTGCAAAAGCTTTTGGCTGAGTGTAGAGCGGCAAGACACGCAGAAGACGCAGATACGCAGCTCTCCGAAGCTAAGTGCCGGTCCCGGGCTTCTTTCGGCACAAACCGCTCTCAGGAGCTCCCTGCGCTCGCCACAATGCTCTGTGTGCGAAGAAGCCGCTTCTTCACCTGCGGGAGAATCGGCGAGCGGCAGCTTCCCAAAGGCGAAGATGCAAGCCGCACCATGCAGGCACAGTGTGGGCAGCCTTCAGACTTAGAGAAAACAGTACTTTACCACTCTCCTGCCTTTTCCATGGTTATTCTATTGGAAAAGAACGAGTTTTGGACAACTACCTTTCATTCTTGCCAAACTCTTTGCAGACCTCCGTGCAAGCTTTAGAACAAGATTTTGGATGTTTTCTTTCTTGGCAGAGTTTCTCCTTGCAAGATATGGTGGAAAAGCTTTTGGCTGAGTGTTGAGCGGCAAGACACGCAGAAGACGCAGATACGCAGCTCTCCGAAGCTAAGTGCCGGTCCCGGGCTTCTTTCGGCACAAACCGCTCTCAGGAGCTCCCTGCGCTCGCCACAATGCTCTGTGTGCGAAGAAGCCGCTTCTTCGCCTCCGGGAGAATCGGCGAGCGGCAGCTTCCCAAAGGCGAAGATGCAAGCTGCACCACACAGGCACAGTGTGGGCAGCCTTCAGACTTAGAGAAAACAGTACTTTACCTCTCTCCTGCCTTTTCCATTGTTATTATATTGGAAAAGAACGAGTTTTGGACAACTACCTTTCATTCTTGCCAAACTCTTTGAAGACCTCCGTGCAAGCTTTAGAACAAGATTTTGGATGTTTTCTTTCCTGGCAGAGTTTCTCCTTGCAAGATATGGTGGGAAAGCTTTTTGCTGAGTGTAGAGCGGCAAGACACGCAGAAGACGCAGATACGCAGCTCTCCGAAGCTAAGTGCCAGTCCCGGGCTTCTTTCGGCACAAACCGCTCTCAGGAGCTCCCTGCGCTCGCCACAATGCTCTGTGTGCGAAGAAGCCGCTTCTTCGCCTCCGGGAGAATCGGCGAGCGGCAGCTTCCCAAAGGCGAAGATGCAAGCTGCACCACACAGGCACAGTGTGGGCAGCCTTCAGACTTAGAGAAAACAGTACTTTACCACTCTCCTGCCTTTTCCATGGTTATTATATTGGAAAAGGACGAGTTTTGGACAACTACCTTTCATTCTTGCCAAACTCTTTGCAGACCTCCGGGCAAGCTTTAGAACAAGATTTTGGATGTTTTCTTTCCTGGCAGAGTTTCTCTTTGCAAGATATGGTGGAAAAGCTTTTTGCTGAGTGTAGAGCGGCAAGACACGCAGAAGACGCAGATACGCAGCTCTCCGAAGCTAAGTGCCGGTCCCGGGCTTCTTTCGGCAGAAGCCGCTCTTAGGTGCAAACCGCGAACGGCCCAATGCTCTGTGTGCGAAGAAGCCGCTTCTTCGGCTGCGGTAGAATCGGCGAGCGGCAGCTTCCCAAAGGCGAAGATGCAAGCCGCACCATGCAGGCACAGTGTGGGCAGCCTTCAGACTTAGAGAAAACAGTACTTTACCACTCTCCTGCCTTTTCCATGGTTATTCTATTGGAAAAGAACGAGTTTTGGACAACTACCTTTCATTCTTGCCAAACTCTTTGCAGACCTCCGTGCAAGCTTTAGAACAAGATTTTGGATATTTTCTTTCCTGGCAGTTTCTCTTTGCAAGATATGGTGGAAAAGCTTTTTGCTGAGTGTAGAGCGGCAAGACACGCAGAAGACGCAGATACGCAGCTCTCCGTAGCTAAGTGCCGGTCCCGGGCTTCTTTCGGCACAAACCGCTCTCAGGAGCTCCCTGCGCTCGCCACAATGCTCTGTGTGCGAAGAAGCCGCTTCTTCGCCTCCGGGAGAATCGGCGAGCGGCAGCTTCCCAAAGGCGAAGATGCAAGCTGCACCATGCAGGCACATTGTGGGCAGCCTTCAGACTTAGAGAAAACAGTACTTTACCACTCTCCTGCCTTTTCCATGGTTATTATATTGGAAAAGAACGAGTTTTGGACAACTACCTTTCATTCTTGCCAAACTCTTTGCAGACCTCCGTGCAAGCTTTAGAACAAGATTTTGGATGTTTTCTTTCCTGGCAGAGTTTCTCTTTGCAAGATATGGTGGAAAAGCTTTTGGCTGAGTGTTGAGCGGCAAGACACGCAGAAGACGCAGATACGCAGCTCTCCGAAGCTAAGTGCCGGTCCCGGGCTTCTTTCGGCACAAACCGCTCTCAGGAGCTCCCTGCGCTCGCCACAGTGCTCTGTGTGCGAAGAAGCTGCTTCTTCGGCTGCGGGAGAATCGGCGAGCGGCAGCTTCCCAAAGGCGAAGATGCAAGCCGCACCATGCAGGCACAGTGTGGGCAGCCTTCAGACTTAGAGAAAACAGTACTTTACCACTCTCCTGCCTTTTCCATGGTTATTATATTGGAAAAGAACGAGTTTTGGACAACTACCTTTCATTCTTGCCAAACACTTTGCAGACCTCCGTGCAAGCTTTAGAACAAGATTTTGGATGTTTTCTTTCCTGGCAGAGTTTCTCTTTGCAAGATATGGTGCAAAAGCATTTGGCTGAGTGTTGAGCGGCAAGACACGCAGAAGACGCAGATACGCAGCTCTCCGAAGCTAAGTGCCGGTCCCGGGCTTCTTTCGGCACAAACCGCTCTCAGGAGCTCCCTGCGCTCGCCACAATGCTCTGTGTGCGAAGAAGCCGCTTCTTCACCTGCGGGAGAATCGGCGAGCGGCAGCTTCCCAAAGGCGAAGATGCAAGCCGCACCATGCAGGCACAGTGTGGGCAGCATTCAGACTTAGAGAAAACAGTACTTTACCACTCTCCTGCCTTTTCCATGGTTATTCTATTGGAAAAGAACGAGTTTTGGACAACTAACTTACATTCTTACCAAACTCTTTGCAGACCTCCGTGCAAGCTTTAGAACAAGATTTTGGATGTTTTCTTTCCTGGCAGAGTTTCTCTTTGCAAGATATGGCGGAAAAGCTTTTTGCTGAGTGTAGAGCAGCAAGACACGCAGAAGACGCAGATACGCAGCTCTCCGAAGCTAAGTGCCGGTCCCGGGCTTCTTTCGGCACAAACCGCACTCAGGAGCTCCCTGCGCTCGCCACAATGCTCTGTGTGCGAAGAAGCCGCTTCTTCGCCTGCGGGAGAATCGGCGAGCGGCAGCTTCCCAAAGGCGAAGATGCAAGCCGCACCATGCAGGCACAGTGTGGGCAGCCTTCAGACTTAGAGAAAACAGTACTTTACCACTCTCCTGCCTTTTCCATGGTTATTCTATTGGAAAAGGACGAGTTTTGGACAACTACCTTTCATTCTTGCCAAACTCTTTGCAGACCTCCGTGCAAGCTTTAGAACAAGATTTTGGATGTTTTCTTTCCTGGCAGAGTTTCTCCTTGCAAGATATGGTGGAAAAGATTTTGGCTGAGTGTTGAGCGGCAAGACACGCAGAAGACGCAGATACGCAGCTCTCCGAAGCTAAGTGCCAGTCCCGGGCTTCTTTCGGCACAAACCGCTCTCAGGAGCTCCCTGCGCTCGCCACAATGCTCTGTGTGCGAAGAAGCCGCTTCTTCGCCTCCGGGAGAATCGGCGAGCGGCAGCTTCCCAAAGGCGAAGATGCAAGCTGCACCACACAGGCACAGTGTGGGCAGCCTTCAGACTTAGAGAAAACAGTACTTTACCACTCTCCTGCCTTTTCCATGGTTATTATATTGGAAAAGAACGAGTTTTGGGCAACTACCTTTCATTCTTGCCAAACTCTTTGCAGACCTCCGTGCAAGCTTTAGAACAAGATTTTGGATGTTTTCTTTCCTGGCAGAGTTTCTCTTTGCAAGATATGGTGGAAAAGCTTTTTGCTGAGTGTAGAGCGGCAAGACACGCAGAAGACGCAGATACGCAGCTCTCCGAAGCTAAGTGCCGGTCCCGGGCTTCTTTCGGCACAAACCGCTCTCAGGAGCTCCCTGCGCTCGCCACAATGCTCTGTGTGCGAAGAAGCCGCTTCTTCGCCTGCGGGAGAATCGGCGAGCGGCAGCTTCCCAAAGGCGAAGATGCAAGCTGCACCACACAGGCACAGTGTGGGCAGCCTTCAGACTTAGAGAAAACAGAACTTTACCACTCTCCTGCCTTTTCCATGGTTATTCTATTGGAAAAGAACGAGGTTTGGGCAACTACCTTTCATTCTTGCCAAACTCTTTGCAGACCTCCGTGCAAGCTTTAGAACAAGATTTTGGATGTTTTCTTTCCTGGCAGAGTTTCTCTTTGCAAGATATGGTGGAAAAGCTTTTGGCTGAGTGTTGAGCGGCAAGACACGCAGAAGACGCAGATACGCAGCTCTCCGAAGCTAAGTGCCGGTCCCGGGCTTCTTTCGGCACAAACCGCTCTCAGGAGCTCCCTGCGCTCGCCACAATGCTCTGTGTGCAAAGAAGCCGCTTCTTCGCCTCCGGGAGAATCGGCGAGCGGCAGCTTCCCAAAGGCGAAGATGCAAGCTGCACCATGCAGGCACAGTGTGGGCAGCCTTCAGACTTAGAGAAAACAGTACTTTACCACTCTCCTGCCTTTTCCATAGTTATATTGGAAAAGAACGAGTTTTGGGCAACTACCTTTCATTCTTGCCAAACTCTTTGCAGACCTCCGTGCAAGCTTTAGAACAAGATTTTGGATGTTTTCTTTCCTGGCAGAGTTTCTCTTTGCAAGATATGGTGGAAAAGCTTTTGGCTGAGTGTTGAGCGGCAAGACACGCAGAAGACGCAGATACGCAGCTCTCCGAAGCTAAGTGCCGGTCCCGGGCTTCTTTCGGCACAAACCGCACTCAGGAGCTCCCTGCGCTCGCCACAATGCTCTGTGTGCGAAGAAGCCGCTTCTTCGCCTGCGGGAGAATCGGCGAGCGGCAGCTTCCCAAAGGCGAAGATGCAAGCCGCACCATGCAGGCACAGTGTGGGCAGCCTTCAGACTTAGAGAAAACAGTACTTTACCACTCTCCTGCCTTTTCCATGGTTATTATATTGGAAAAGGACGAGTTTTGGACAACTACCTTTCATTCTTGCCAAACTCTTTGCAGACCTCCGTGCAAGCTTTAGAACAAGATTTTGGATGTTTTCTTTCCTGGCAGAGTTTCTCCTTGCAAGATATGGTGGAAAAGATTTTGGCTGAGTGTTGAGCGGCAAGACACGCAGAAGACGCAGATACGCAGCTCTCCGAAGCTAAGTGCCAGTCCCGGGCTTCTTTCGGCACAAACCGCTCTCAGGAGCTCCCTGCGCTCGCCACAATGCTCTGTGTGCGAAGAAGCCGCTTCTTCGCCTCCGGGAGAATCGGCGAGCGGCAGCTTCCCAAAGGCGAAGATGCAAGCTGCACCACACAGGCACAGTGTGGGCAGCCTTCAGACTTAGAGAAAACAGTACTTTACCACTCTCCTGCCTTTTCCATGGTTATTCTATTGGAAAAGAACGAGTTTTGGGCAACTACCTTTCATTCTTGCCAAACTCTTTGCAGACCTCCGTGCAAGCTTTAGAACAAGATTTTGGATGTTTTCTTTCCTGGCAGAGTTTCTCTTTGCAAGATATGGTGGAAAAGCTTTTTGCTGAGTGTAGAGCGGCAAGACACGCAGAAGACGCAGATACGCAGCTCTCCGAAGCTAAGTGCCGGTCCCGGGCTTCTTTCGGCACAAACCGCTCTCAGGAGCTCCCTGCGCTCGCCACAATGCTCTGTGTGCGAAGAAGCCGCTTCTTCGCCTGCGGGAGAATCGGCGAGCGGCAGCTTCCCAAAGGCGAAGATGCAAGCTGCACCACACAGGCACAGTGTGGGCAGCCTTCAGACTTAGAGAAAACAGAACTTTACCACTCTCCTGCCTTTTCCATGGTTATTCTATTGGAAAAGAACGAGGTTTGGGCAACTACCTTTCATTCTTGCCAAACTCTTTGCAGACCTCCGTGCAAGCTTTAGAACAAGATTTTGGATGTTTTCTTTCCTGGCAGAGTTTCTCTTTGCAAGATATGGTGGAAAAGCTTTTGGCTGAGTGTAGAGCGGCAAGACACGCAGAAGACGCAGATACGCAGCTCTCCGAAGCTAAGTGCCGGTCCCGGGCTTCTTTCGGCACAAACCGCTCTCAGGAGCTCCCTGCGCTCGCCACAAAGCTCTGTGTGCAAAGAAGCCGCTTCTTCGCCTCCGGGAGAATCGGCGAGCGGCAGCTTCCCAAAGGCGAAGATGCAAGCTGCACCATGCAGGCACAGTGTGGGCAGCCTTCAGACTTAGAGAAAACAGTACTTTACCACTCTCCTGCCTTTTCCATGGTTATATTGGAAAAGAACGAGTTTTGGGCAACTACCTTTCATTCTTGCCAAACTCTTTGCAGACCTCCGTGCAAGCTTTAGAACAAGATTTTGGATGTTTTCTTTCCTGGCAGAGTTTCTCTTTGCAAGATATGGTGGAAAAGCTTTTGGCTGAGTGTTGAGCGGCAAGACACGCAGAAGACGCAGATACGCAGCTCTCCGAAGCTAAGTGCCGGTCCCGGGCTTCTTTCGGCACAAACCGCACTCAGGAGCTCCCTGCGCTCGCCACAATGCTCTGTGTGCGAAGAAGCCGCTTCTTCGCCTCCGGGAGAATCGGCGAGCGGCAGCTTCCCAAAGGCGAAGATGCAAGCCGCACCATGCAGGCACAGTGTGGGCAGCCTTCAGACTTAGAGAAAACAGTACTTTACCACTCTCCTGCCTTTTCCATTGTTATTCTATTGGAAAAGAACGAGTTTTGGACAACTACCTTTCATTCTTGCCAAACTCTTTGCAGACCTCCGTGCAAGCTTTAGAACAAGATTTTGGATGTTTTCTTTCTTGGCAGAGTTTCTCCTTGCAAGATATGGTGGAAAAGATTTTGGCTGAGTGTTGAGCGGCAAGACACGCAGAAGACGCAGATACGCAGCTCTCCGAAGCTAAGTGCCGGTCCCGGGCTTCTTTCGGCACAAACCGCTCTCAGGAGCTCCCTGCGCTCGCCACAATGCTCTGTGTGCGAAGAAGCCGCTTCTTCGCCTGCGGGAGAATCGGCGAGCGGCAGCTTCCCAAAGGCGAAGATGCAAGCTGCAGCACACAGGCACAGTGTGGGCAGCCTTCAGACTTAGAGAAAACAGTACTTTACCACTCTCCTGCCTTTTCCATGGTTATTCTATTGGAAAAGAACGAGTTTTGGGCAACTACCTTTCACTCTTGCCAAACTCTTTGCAGACCTCCGTGCAAGCTTTAGAACAAGATTTTGGATGTTTTCTTTCCTGGCAGAGTTTCTCTTTGCAAGATATGGTGGAAAAGCTTTTGGCTGAGTGTTGAGCGGCAAGACACGCAGAAGACGCAGATACGCAGCTCTCCGAAGCTAAGTGCCGGTCCCGGGCTTCTTTCGGCACAAACCGCTCTCAGGAGCTCCCTGCGCTCGCCACAATGCTCTGTGTGCGAAGAAGCCGCTTCTTCGCCTCCGGGAGAATCGGCGAGCGGCAGCTTCCCAAAGGCGAAGATGCAAGCCGCACCATGCAGGCACAGTGTGGGCAGCCTTCAGACTTAGAGAAAACAGTACTTTACCACTCTCCTGCCTTTTCCATGGTTATTCTATTGGAAAAGAACGAGTTTTGGACAACTACCTTTCATTCTTGCCAAACTCTTTGCAGACCTCCGTGCAAGCTTTAGAACAAGATTTTGGATGTTTTCTTTCTTGGCAGAGTTTCTCCTTGCAAGATATGGTGGAAAAGCTTTTGGCTGAGTGTTGAGCGGCAAGACACGCAGAAGACGCAGATACGCAGCTCTCCGAAGCTAAGTGCCGGTCCCGGGCTTCTTTCGGCACAAACCGCTCTCAGGAGCTCCCTGCGCTCGCCACAATGCTCTGTGTGCGAAGAAGCCGCTTCTTCGCCTCCGGGAGAATCGGCGAGCGGCAGCTTCCCAAAGGCGAAGATGCAAGCTGCACCACACAGGCACAGTGTGGGCAGCCTTCAGACTTAGAGAAAACAGTACTTTACCTCTCTCCTGCCTTTTCCATTGTTATTATATTGGAAAAGAACGAGTTTTGGACAACTACCTTTCATTCTTGCCAAACTCTTTGAAGACCTCCGTGCAAGCTTTAGAACAAGATTTTGGATGTTTTCTTTCCTGGCAGAGTTTCTCCTTGCAAGATATGGTGGGAAAGCTTTTTGCTGAGTGTAGAGCGGCAAGACACGCAGAAGACGCAGATACGCAGCTCTCCGAAGCTAAGTGCCAGTCCCGGGCTTCTTTCGGCACAAACCGCTCTCAGGAGCTCCCTGCGCTCGCCACAATGCTCTGTGTGCGAAGAAGCCGCTTCTTCGCCTGCGGGAGAATCGGCGAGCGGCAGCTTCCCAAAGGCGAAGATGCAAGCTGCACCACACAGGCACAGTGTGGGCAGCCTTCAGACTTAGAGAAAACAGTACTTTACCACTCTCCTGCCTTTTCCATGGTTATTATATTGGAAAAGGACGAGTTTTGGACAACTACCTTTCATTCTTGCCAAACTCTTTGCAGACCTCCGGGCAAGCTTTAGAACAAGATTTTGGATGTTTTCTTTCCTGGCAGAGTTTCTCTTTGCAAGATATGGTGGAAAAGCTTTTTGCTGAGTGTAGAGCGGCAAGACACGCAGAAGACGCAGATACGCAGCTCTCCGAAGCTAAGTGCCGGTCCCGGGCTTCTTTCGGCACAAACCGCTCTTAGGTGCAAACCGCGAACGGCCCAATGCTCTGTGTGCGAAGAAGCCGCTTCTTCGGCTGCGGTAGAATCGGCGAGCGGCAGCTTCCCAAAGGCGAAGATGCAAGCCGCACCATGCAGGCACAGTGTGGGCAGCCTTCAGACTTAGAGAAAACAGTACTTTACCACTCTCCTGCCTTTTCCATGGTTATTCTATTGGAAAAGAACGAGTTTTGGACAACTACCTTTCATTCTTGCCAAACTCTTTGCAGACCTCCGTGCAAGCTTTAGAACAAGATTTTGGATATTTTCTTTCCTGGCAGTTTCTCTTTGCAAGATATGGTGGAAAAGCTTTTTGCTGAGTGTAGAGCGGCAAGACACGCAGAAGACGCAGATACGCAGCTCTCCGTAGCTAAGTGCCGGTCCCGGGCTTCTTTCGGCACAAACCGCTCTCAGGAGCTCCCTGCGCTCGCCACAATGCTCTGTGTGCGAAGAAGCCGCTTCTTCGCCTCCGGGAGAATCGGCGAGCGGCAGCTTCCCAAAGGCGAAGATGCAAGCTGCACCATGCAGGCACATTGTGGGCAGCCTTCAGACTTAGAGAAAACAGTACTTTACCACTCTCCTGCCTTTTCCATGGTTATTATATTGGAAAAGAACGAGTTTTGGACAACTACCTTTCATTCTTGCCAAACTCTTTGCAGACCTCCGTGCAAGCTTTAGAACAAGATTTTGGATGTTTTCTTTCCTGGCAGAGTTTCTCTTTGCAAGATATGGTGGAAAAGCTTTTGGCTGAGTGTTGAGCGGCAAGACACGCAGAAGACGCAGATACGCAGCTCTCCGAAGCTAAGTGCCGGTCCCGGGCTTCTTTCGGCACAAACCGCTCTCAGGAGCTCCCTGCGCTCGCCACAGTGCTCTGTGTGCGAAGAAGCTGCTTCTTCGGCTGCGGGAGAATCGGCGAGCGGCAGCTTCCCAAAGGCGAAGATGCAAGCCGCACCATGCAGGCACAGTGTGGGCAGCCTTCAGACTTAGAGAAAACAGTACTTTACCACTCTCCTGCCTTTTCCATGGTTATTATATTGGAAAAGAACGAGTTTTGGACAACTACCTTTCATTCTTGCCAAACACTTTGCAGACCTCCGTGCAAGCTTTAGAACAAGATTTTGGATGTTTTCTTTCCTGGCAGAGTTTCTCTTTGCAAGATATGGTGCAAAAGCTTTTGGCTGAGTGTAGAGCGGCAAGACACGCAGAAGACGCAGATACGCAGCTCTCCGAAGCTAAGTGCCGGTCCCGGGCTTCTTTCGGCACAAACCGCTCTCAGGAGCTCCCTGCGCTCGCCACAATGCTCTGTGTGCGAAGAAGCCGCTTCTTCGCCTGCGGGAGAATCGGCGAGCGGCAGCTTCCCAAAGGTGAAGATGCAAGCTGCACCACACAGGCACAGTGTGGGCAGCCTTCAGACTTAGAGAAAACAGAACTTTACCACTCTCCTGCCTTTTCCATGGTTATTCTATTGGAAAAGAACGAGGTTTGGGCAACTACCTTTCATTCTTGCCAAACTCTTTGCAGACCTCCGTGCAAGCTTTAGAACAAGATTTTGGATGTTTTCTTTCCTGGCAGAGTTTCTCTTTGCAAGATATGGTGGAAAAGCTTTTGGCTGAGTGTTGAGCGGCAAGACACGCAGAAGACGCAGATACGCAGCTCTCCGAAGCTAAGTGCCGGTCCCGGGCTTCTTTCGGCACAAACCGCTCTCAGGAGCTCCCTGCGCTCGCCACAAAGCTCTGTGTGCAAAGAAGCCGCTTCTTCGCCTCCGGGAGAATCGGCGAGCGGCAGCTTCCCAAAGGCGAAGATGCAAGCTGCACCATGCAGGCACAGTGTGGGCAGCCTTCAGACTTAGAGAAAACAGTACTTTACCACTCTCCTGCCTTTTCCATGGTTATATTGGAAAAGAACGAGTTTTGGGCAACTACCTTTCATTCTTGCCAAACTCTTTGCAGACCTCCGTGCAAGCTTTAGAACAAGATTTTGGATGTTTTCTTTCCTGGCAGAGTTTCTCTTTGCAAGATATGGTGGAAAAGCTTTTGGCTGAGTGTTGAGCGGCAAGACACGCAGAAGACGCAGATACGCAGCTCTCCGAAGCTAAGTGCCGGTCCCGGGCTTCTTTCGGCACAAACCGCACTCAGGAGCTCCCTGCGCTCGCCACAATGCTCTGTGTGCGAAGAAGCCGCTTCTTCGCCTCCGGGAGAATCGGCGAGCGGCAGCTTCCCAAAGGCGAAGATGCAAGCCGCACCATGCAGGCACAGTGTGGGCAGCCTTCAGACTTAGAGAAAACAGTACTTTACCACTCTCCTGCCTTTTCCATTGTTATTCTATTGGAAAAGAACGAGTTTTGGACAACTACCTTTCATTCTTGCCAAACTCTTTGCAGACCTCCGTGCAAGCTTTAGAACAAGATTTTGGATGTTTTCTTTCTTGGCAGAGTTTCTCCTTGCAAGATATGGTGGAAAAGATTTTGGCTGAGTGTTGAGCGGCAAGACACGCAGAAGACGCAGATACGCAGCTCTCCGAAGCTA
Organism: Molothrus aeneus; assembly: GCF_037042795.1. Classification (NCBI taxonomy): domain Eukaryota; kingdom Metazoa; phylum Chordata; class Aves; order Passeriformes; family Icteridae; genus Molothrus; species Molothrus aeneus. The sequence continues at coordinate 57,493 of NW_027098948.1, read as the reverse complement.
AGTGCCGGTCCCGGGCTTCTTTCGGCACAAACCGCTCTCAGGAGCTCCCTGCGCTCGCCACAATGCTCTGTGTGCGAAGAAGCCGCTTCTTCGCCTCCGGGAGAATCGGCGAGCGGCAGCTTCCCAAAGGCGAAGATGCAAGCTGCAGCACACAGGCACAGTGTGGGCAGCCTTCAGACTTAGAGAAAACAGTACTTTACCACTCTCCTGCCTTTTCCATGGTTATTCTATTGGAAAAGAACGAGTTTTGGGCAACTACCTTTCACTCTTGCCAAACTCTTTGCAGACCTCCGTGCAAGCTTTAGAACAAGATTTTGGATGTTTTCTTTCCTGGCAGAGTTTCTCTTTGCAAGATATGGTGGAAAAGCTTTTGGCTGAGTGTTGAGCGGCAAGACACGCAGAAGACGCAGATACGCAGCTCTCCGAAGCTAAGTGCCGGTCCCGGGCTTCTTTCGGCACAAACCGCTCTCAGGAGCTCCCTGCGCTCGCCACAATGCTCTGTGTGCGAAGAAGCCGCTTCTTCGCCTCCGGGAGAATCGGCGAGCGGCAGCTTCCCAAAGGCGAAGATGCAAGCCGCACCATGCAGGCACAGTGTGGGCAGCCTTCAGACTTTTAGAAAACAGTACTTTACCACTCTCCTGCCTTTTCCATGGTTATTCTATTGGAAAAGAACGAGTTTTGGACAACTACCTTTCATTCTTGCCAAACTCTTTGCAGACCTCCGTGCAAGCTTTAGAACAAGATTTTGGATGTTTTCTTTCTTGGCAGAGTTTCTCCTTGCAAGATATGGTGGAAAAGCTTTTGGCTGAGTGTTGAGCGGCAAGACACGCAGAAGACGCAGATACGCAGCTCTCCGAAGCTAAGTGCCGGTCCCGGGCTTCTTTCGGCACAAACCGCTCTCAGGAGCTCCCTGCGCTCGCCACAATGCTCTGTGTGCGAAGAAGCCGCTTCTTCGCCTCCGGGAGAATCGGCGAGCGGCAGCTTCCCAAAGGCGAAGATGCAAGCTGCACCACACAGGCACAGTGTGGGCAGCCTTCAGACTTAGAGAAAACAGTACTTTACCTCTCTCCTGCCTTTTCCATTGTTATTATATTGGAAAAGAACGAGTTTTGGACAACTACCTTTCATTCTTGCCAAACTCTTTGAAGACCTCCGTGCAAGCTTTAGAACAAGATTTTGGATGTTTTCTTTCCTGGCAGAGTTTCTCCTTGCAAGATATGGTGGGAAAGCTTTTTGCTGAGTGTAGAGCGGCAAGACACGCAGAAGACGCAGATACGCAGCTCTCCGAAGCTAAGTGCCAGTCCCGGGCTTCTTTCGGCACAAACCGCTCTCAGGAGCTCCCTGCGCTCGCCACAATGCTCTGTGTGCGAAGAAGCCGCTTCTTCGCCTGCGGGAGAATCGGCGAGCGGCAGCTTCCCAAAGGCGAAGATGCAAGCTGCACCACACAGGCACAGTGTGGGCAGCCTTCAGACTTAGAGAAAACAGTACTTTACCACTCTCCTGCCTTTTCCATGGTTATTATATTGGAAAAGGACGAGTTTTGGACAACTACCTTTCATTCTTGCCAAACTCTTTGCAGACCTCCGGGCAAGCTTTAGAACAAGATTTTGGATGTTTTCTTTCCTGGCAGAGTTTCTCTTTGCAAGATATGGTGGAAAAGCTTTTTGCTGAGTGTAGAGCGGCAAGACACGCAGAAGACGCAGATACGCAGCTCTCCGAAGCTAAGTGCCGGTCCCGGGCTTCTTTCGGCAGAAGCCGCTCTTAGGTGCAAACCGCGAACGGCCCAATGCTCTGTGTGCGAAGAAGCCGCTTCTTCGGCTGCGGTAGAATCGGCGAGCGGCAGCTTCCCAAAGGCGAAGATGCAAGCCGCACCATGCAGGCACAGTGTGGGCAGCCTTCAGACTTAGAGAAAACAGTACTTTACCACTCTCCTGCCTTTTCCATGGTTATTCTATTGGAAAAGAACGAGTTTTGGACAACTACCTTTCATTCTTGCCAAACTCTTTGCAGACCTCCGTGCAAGCTTTAGAACAAGATTTTGGATATTTTCTTTCCTGGCAGTTTCTCTTTGCAAGATATGGTGGAAAAGCTTTTTGCTGAGTGTAGAGCGGCAAGACACGCAGAAGACGCAGATACGCAGCTCTCCGTAGCTAAGTGCCGGTCCCGGGCTTCTTTCGGCACAAACCGCTCTCAGGAGCTCCCTGCGCTCGCCACAATGCTCTGTGTGCGAAGAAGCCGCTTCTTCGCCTCCGGGAGAATCGGCGAGCGGCAGCTTCCCAAAGGCGAAGATGCAAGCTGCACCATGCAGGCACATTGTGGGCAGCCTTCAGACTTAGAGAAAACAGTACTTTACCACTCTCCTGCCTTTTCCATGGTTATTATATTGGAAAAGAACGAGTTTTGGACAACTACCTTTCATTCTTGCCAAACTCTTTGCAGACCTCCGTGCAAGCTTTAGAACAAGATTTTGGATGTTTTCTTTCCTGGCAGAGTTTCTCTTTGCAAGATATGGTGGAAAAGCTTTTGGCTGAGTGTTGAGCGGCAAGACACGCAGAAGACGCAGATACGCAGCTCTCCGAAGCTAAGTGCCGGTCCCGGGCTTCTTTCGGCACAAACCGCTCTCAGGAGCTCCCTGCGCTCGCCACAGTGCTCTGTGTGCGAAGAAGCTGCTTCTTCGGCTGCGGGAGAATCGGCGAGCGGCAGCTTCCCAAAGGCGAAGATGCAAGCCGCACCATGCAGGCACAGTGTGGGCAGCCTTCAGACTTAGAGAAAACAGTACTTTACCACTCTCCTGCCTTTTCCATGGTTATTCTATTGGAAAAGAACGAGTTTTGGACAACTACCTTTCATTCTTGCCAAACACTTTGCAGACCTCCGTGCAAGCTTTAGAACAAGACTTTGGATGTTTTCTTTCCTGGCAGAGTTTCTCTTTGCAAGATATGGTGGAAAAGCTTTTTGCTGAGTGTAGAGCGGCAAGACACGCAGAAGACGCAGATACGCAGCTCTCCGAAGCTAAGTGCCGGTCCCGGGCTTCTTTCGGCACAAACCGCTCTCAGGAGCTCCCTGCGCTCGCCACAAAGCTCTGTGTGCGAAGAAGCCGCTTCTTCGCCTGCGGGAGAATCGGCGAGCGGCAGCTTCCCAAAGGCGAAGATGCAAGCTGCACCACACAGGCACAGTGTGGGCAGCCTTCAGACTTAGAGAAAACAGTACTTTACCACTCTCCTGCCTTTTCCATTGTTATTATATTGGAAAAGAACGAGTTTTGGGCAACTACTTTTCATTCTTGCCAAACTCTTTGCAGACCTCCGTGCAAGCTTTAGAACAAGATTTTGGATGTTTTCTTTCCTGGCAGAGTTTCTCTTTGCAAGATATGGTGCAAAAGCTTTTGGCTGAGTGTAGAGCGGCAAGACACGCAGAAGACGCAGATACGCAGCTCTCCGAAGCTAAGTGCCGGTCCCGGGCTTCTTTCGGCACAAACCGCTCTCAGGAGCTCCCTGCGCTCGCCACAATGCTCTGTGTGCGAAGAAGCCGCTTCTTCACCTGCGGGAGAATCGGCGAGCGGCAGCTTCCCAAAGGCGAAGATGCAAGCCGCACCATGCAGGCACAGTGTGGGCAGCCTTCAGACTTAGAGAAAACAGTACTTTACCACTCTCCTGCCTTTTCCATGGTTATTCTATTGGAAAAGAACGAGTTTTGGACAACTACCTTTCATTCTTGCCAAACTCTTTGCAGACCTCCGTGCAAGCTTTAGAACAAGATTTTGGATGTTTTCTTTCTTGGCAGAGTTTCTCCTTGCAAGATATGGTGGAAAAGCTTTTGGCTGAGTGTTGAGCGGCAAGACACGCAGAAGACGCAGATACGCAGCTCTCCGAAGCTAAGTGCCGGTCCCGGGCTTCTTTCGGCACAAACCGCTCTCAGGAGCTCCCTGCGCTCGCCACAATGCTCTGTGTGCGAAGAAGCCGCTTCTTCGCCTCCGGGAGAATCGGCGAGCGGCAGCTTCCCAAAGGCGAAGATGCAAGCTGCACCACACAGGCACAGTGTGGGCAGCCTTCAGACTTAGAGAAAACAGTACTTTACCTCTCTCCTGCCTTTTCCATTGTTATTATATTGGAAAAGAACGAGTTTTGGACAACTACCTTTCATTCTTGCCAAACTCTTTGAAGACCTCCGTGCAAGCTTTAGAACAAGATTTTGGATGTTTTCTTTCCTGGCAGAGTTTCTCCTTGCAAGATATGGTGGGAAAGCTTTTTGCTGAGTGTAGAGCGGCAAGACACGCAGAAGACGCAGATACGCAGCTCTCCGAAGCTAAGTGCCAGTCCCGGGCTTCTTTCGGCACAAACCGCTCTCAGGAGCTCCCTGCGCTCGCCACAATGCTCTGTGTGCGAAGAAGCCGCTTCTTCGCCTGCGGGAGAATCGGCGAGCGGCAGCTTCCCAAAGGCGAAGATGCAAGCTGCACCACACAGGCACAGTGTGGGCAGCCTTCAGACTTAGAGAAAACAGTACTTTACCACTCTCCTGCCTTTTCCATGGTTATTATATTGGAAAAGGACGAGTTTTGGACAACTACCTTTCATTCTTGCCAAACTCTTTGCAGACCTCCGGGCAAGCTTTAGAACAAGATTTTGGATGTTTTCTTTCCTGGCAGAGTTTCTCTTTGCAAGATATGGTGGAAAAGCTTTTTGCTGAGTGTAGAGCGGCAAGACACGCAGAAGACGCAGATACGCAGCTCTCCGAAGCTAAGTGCCGGTCCCGGGCTTCTTTCGGCAGAAGCCGCTCTTAGGTGCAAACCGCGAACGGCCCAATGCTCTGTGTGCGAAGAAGCCGCTTCTTCGGCTGCGGTAGAATCGGCGAGCGGCAGCTTCCCAAAGGCGAAGATGCAAGCCGCACCATGCAGGCACAGTGTGGGCAGCCTTCAGACTTAGAGAAAACAGTACTTTACCACTCTCCTGCCTTTTCCATGGTTATTCTATTGGAAAAGAACGAGTTTTGGACAACTACCTTTCATTCTTGCCAAACTCTTTGCAGACCTCCGTGCAAGCTTTAGAACAAGATTTTGGATATTTTCTTTCCTGGCAGTTTCTCTTTGCAAGATATGGTGGAAAAGCTTTTTGCTGAGTGTAGAGCGGCAAGACACGCAGAAGACGCAGATACGCAGCTCTCCGTAGCTAAGTGCCGGTCCCGGGCTTCTTTCGGCACAAACCGCTCTCAGGAGCTCCCTGCGCTCGCCACAATGCTCTGTGTGCGAAGAAGCCGCTTCTTCGCCTCCGGGAGAATCGGCGAGCGGCAGCTTCCCAAAGGCGAAGATGCAAGCTGCACCATGCAGGCACATTGTGGGCAGCCTTCAGACTTAGAGAAAACAGTACTTTACCACTCTCCTGCCTTTTCCATGGTTATTATATTGGAAAAGAACGAGTTTTGGACAACTACCTTTCATTCTTGCCAAACTCTTTGCAGACCTCCGTGCAAGCTTTAGAACAAGATTTTGGATGTTTTCTTTCCTGGCAGAGTTTCTCTTTGCAAGATATGGTGGAAAAGCTTTTGGCTGAGTGTTGAGCGGCAAGACACGCAGAAGACGCAGATACGCAGCTCTCCGAAGCTAAGTGCCGGTCCCGGGCTTCTTTCGGCACAAACCGCTCTCAGGAGCTCCCTGCGCTCGCCACAGTGCTCTGTGTGCGAAGAAGCTGCTTCTTCGGCTGCGGGAGAATCGGCGAGCGGCAGCTTCCCAAAGGCGAAGATGCAAGCCGCACCATGCAGGCACAGTGTGGGCAGCCTTCAGACTTAGAGAAAACAGTACTTTACCACTCTCCTGCCTTTTCCATGGTTATTATATTGGAAAAGAACGAGTTTTGGACAACTACCTTTCATTCTTGCCAAACACTTTGCAGACCTCCGTGCAAGCTTTAGAACAAGATTTTGGATGTTTTCTTTCCTGGCAGAGTTTCTCTTTGCAAGATATGGTGCAAAAGCTTTTGGCTGAGTGTAGAGCGGCAAGACACGCAGAAGACGCAGATACGCAGCTCTCCGAAGCTAAGTGCCGGTCCCGGGCTTCTTTCGGCACAAACCGCTCTCAGGAGCTCCCTGCGCTCGCCACAATGCTCTGTGTGCGAAGAAGCCGCTTCTTCACCTGCGGGAGAATCGGCGAGCGGCAGCTTCCCAAAGGCGAAGATGCAAGCCGCACCATGCAGGCACAGTGTGGGCAGCATTCAGACTTAGAGAAAACAGTACTTTACCACTCTCCTGCCTTTTCCATTGTTATTATATTGGAAAAGAACGAGTTTTGGAGAACTAACTTACATTCTTACCAAACTCTTTGCAGACCTCCGTGCAAGCTTTAGAACAAGATTTTGGATGTTTTCTTTCCTGGCAGAGTTTCTCTTTGCAAGATATGGCGGAAAAGCTTTTTGCTGAGTGTAGAGCAGCAAGACACGCAGAAGACGCAGATACGCAGCTCTCCGAAGCTAAGTGCCGGTCCCGGGCTTCTTTCGGCACAAACCGCACTCAGGAGCTCCCTGCGCTCGCCACAATGCTCTGTGTGCGAAGAAGCCGCTTCTTCGCCTGCGGGAGAATCGGCGAGCGGCAGCTTCCCAAAGGCGAAGATGCAAGCCGCACCATGCAGGCACAGTGTGGGCAGCCTTCAGACTTAGAGAAAACAGTACTTTACCACTCTCCTGCCTTTTCCATGGTTATTCTATTGGAAAAGGACGAGTTTTGGACAACTACCTTTCATTCTTGCCAAACTCTTTGCAGACCTCCGTGCAAGCTTTAGAACAAGATTTTGGATGTTTTCTTTCCTGGCAGAGTTTCTCCTTGCAAGATATGGTGGAAAAGATTTTGGCTGAGTGTTGAGCGGCAAGACACGCAGAAGACGCAGATACGCAGCTCTCCGAAGCTAAGTGCCAGTCCCGGGCTTCTTTCGGCACAAACCGCTCTCAGGAGCTCCCTGCGCTCGCCACAATGCTCTGTGTGCGAAGAAGCCGCTTCTTCGCCTCCGGGAGAATCGGCGAGCGGCAGCTTCCCAAAGGCGAAGATGCAAGCTGCACCACACAGGCACAGTGTGGGCAGCCTTCAGACTTAGAGAAAACAGTACTTTACCACTCTCCTGCCTTTTCCATGGTTATTCTATTGGAAAAGAACGAGTTTTGGGCAACTACCTTTCATTCTTGCCAAACTCTTTGCAGACCTCCGTGCAAGCTTTAGAACAAGATTTTGGATGTTTTCTTTCCTGGCAGAGTTTCTCTTTGCAAGATATGGTGGAAAAGCTTTTTGCTGAGTGTAGAGCGGCAAGACACGCAGAAGACGCAGATACGCAGCTCTCTGAAGCTAAGTGCCGGTCCCGGGCTTCTTTCGGCACAAACCGCTCTCAGGAGCTCCCTGCGCTCGCCACAATGCTCTGTGTGCGAAGAAGCCGCTTCTTCGCCTGCGGGAGAATCGGCGAGCGGCAGCTTCCCAAAGGCGAAGATGCAAGCTGCACCACACAGGCACAGTGTGGGCAGCCTTCAGACTTAGAGAAAACAGAACTTTACCACTCTCCTGCCTTTTCCATGGTTATTCTATTGGAAAAGAACGAGGTTTGGGCAACTACCTTTCATTCTTGCCAAACTCTTTGCAGACCTCCGTGCAAGCTTTAGAACAAGATTTTGGATGTTTTCTTTCCTGGCAGAGTTTCTCTTTGCAAGATATGGTGGAAAAGCTTTTGGCTGAGTGTTGAGCGGCAAGACACGCAGAAGACGCAGATACGCAGCTCTCCGAAGCTAAGTGCCGGTCCCGGGCTTCTTTCGGCACAAACCGCTCTCAGGAGCTCCCTGCGCTCGCCACAAAGCTCTGTGTGCAAAGAAGCCGCTTCTTCGCCTCCGGGAGAATCGGCGAGCGGCAGCTTCCCAAAGGCGAAGATGCAAGCTGCACCATGCAGGCACAGTGTGGGCAGCCTTCAGACTTAGAGAAAACAGTACTTTACCACTCTCCTGCCTTTTCCATAGTTATATTGGAAAAGAACGAGTTTTGGGCAACTACCTTTCATTCTTGCCAAACTCTTTGCAGACCTCCGTGCAAGCTTTAGAACAAGATTTTGGATGTTTTCTTTCCTGGCAGAGTTTCTCTTTGCAAGATATGGTGGAAAAGCTTTTGGCTGAGTGTTGAGCGGCAAGACACGCAGAAGACGCAGATACGCAGCTCTCCGAAGCTAAGTGCCGGTCCCGGGCTTCTTTCGGCACAAACCGCACTCAGGAGCTCCCTGCGCTCGCCACAATGCTCTGTGTGCGAAGAAGCCGCTTCTTCGCCTCCGGGAGAATCGGCGAGCGGCAGCTTCCCAAAGGCGAAGATGCAAGCCGCACCATGCAGGCACAGTGTGGGCAGCCTTCAGACTTAGAGAAAACAGTACTTTACCACTCTCCTGCCTTTTCCATTGTTATTCTATTGGAAAAGAACGAGTTTTGGACAACTACCTTTCATTCTTGCCAAACTCTTTGCAGACCTCCGTGCAAGCTTTAGAACAAGATTTTGGATGTTTTCTTTCTTGGCAGAGTTTCTCCTTGCAAGATATGGTGGAAAAGATTTTGGCTGAGTGTTGAGCGGCAAGACACGCAGAAGACGCAGATACGCAGCTCTCCGAAGCTAAGTGCCGGTCCCGGGCTTCTTTCGGCACAAACCGCTCTCAGGAGCTCCCTGCGCTCGCCACAATGCTCTGTGTGCGAAGAAGCCGCTTCTTCGCCTGCGGGAGAATCGGCGAGCGGCAGCTTCCCAAAGGCGAAGATGCAAGCTGCAGCACACAGGCACAGTGTGGGCAGCCTTCAGACTTAGAGAAAACAGTACTTTACCACTCTCCTGCCTTTTCCATGGTTATTCTATTGGAAAAGAACGAGTTTTGGGCAACTACCTTTCACTCTTGCCAAACTCTTTGCAGACCTCCGTGCAAGCTTTAGAACAAGATTTTGGATGTTTTCTTTCCTGGCAGAGTTTCTCTTTGCAAGATATGGTGGAAAAGCTTTTGGCTGAGTGTTGAGCGGCAAGACACGCAGAAGACGCAGATACGCAGCTCTCCGAAGCTAAGTGCCGGTCCCGGGCTTCTTTCGGCACAAACCGCTCTCAGGAGCTCCCTGCGCTCGCCACAATGCTCTGTGTGCGAAGAAGCTGCTTCTTCGCCTCCGGGAGAATCGGCGAGCGGCAGCTTCCCAAAGGCGAAGATGCAAGCCGCACCATGCAGGCACAGTGTGGGCAGCCTTCAGACTTTTAGAAAACAGTACTTTACCACTCTCCTGCCTTTTCCATGGTTATTCTATTGGAAAAGAACGAGTTTTGGACAACTACCTTTCATTCTTGCCAAACTCTTTGCAGACCTCCGTGCAAGCTTTAGAACAAGATTTTGGATGTTTTCTTTCTTGGCAGAGTTTCTCCTTGCAAGATATGGTGGAAAAGCTTTTGGCTGAGTGTTGAGCGGCAAGACACGCAGAAGACGCAGATACGCAGCTCTCCGAAGCTAAGTGCCGGTCCCGGGCTTCTTTCGGCACAAACCGCTCTCAGGAGCTCCCTGCGCTCGCCACAATGCTCTGTGTGCGAAGAAGCCGCTTCTTCGCCTCCGGGAGAATCGGCGAGCGGCAGCTTCCCAAAGGCGAAGATGCAAGCTGCACCACACAGGCACAGTGTGGGCAGCCTTCAGACTTAGAGAAAACAGTACTTTACCTCTCTCCTGCCTTTTCCATGGTTATTATATTGGAAAAGGACGAGTTTTGGACAACTACCTTTCATTCTTGCCAAACTCTTTGCAGACCTCCGGGCAAGCTTTAGAACAAGATTTTGGATGTTTTCTTTCCTGGCAGAGTTTCTCTTTGCAAGATATGGTGGAAAAGCTTTTTGCTGAGTGTAGAGCGGCAAGACACGCAGAAGACGCAGATACGCAGCTCTCCGAAGCTAAGTGCCGGTCCCGGGCTTCTTTCGGCAGAAGCCGCTCTTAGGTGCAAACCGCGAACGGCCCAATGCTCTGTGTGCGAAGAAGCCGCTTCTTCGGCTGCGGTAGAATCGGCGAGCGGCAGCTTCCCAAAGGCGAAGATGCAAGCCGCACCATGCAGGCACAGTGTGGGCAGCCTTCAGACTTAGAGAAAACAGTACTTTACCACTCTCCTGCCTTTTCCATGGTTATTCTATTGGAAAAGAACGAGTTTTGGACAACTACCTTTCATTCTTGCCAAACTCTTTGCAGACCTCCGTGCAAGCTTTAGAACAAGATTTTGGATATTTTCTTTCCTGGCAGTTTCTCTTTGCAAGATATGGTGGAAAAGCTTTTTGCTGAGTGTAGAGCGGCAAGACACGCAGAAGACGCAGATACGCAGCTCTCCGTAGCTAAGTGCCGGTCCCGGGCTTCTTTCGGCACAAACCGCTCTCAGGAGCTCCCTGCGCTCGCCACAATGCTCTGTGTGCGAAGAAGCCGCTTCTTCGCCTCCGGGAGAATCGGCGAGCGGCAGCTTCCCAAAGGCGAAGATGCAAGCTGCACCATGCAGGCACATTGTGGGCAGCCTTCAGACTTAGAGAAAACAGTACTTTACCACTCTCCTGCCTTTTCCATGGTTATTATATTGGAAAAGAACGAGTTTTGGACAACTACCTTTCATTCTTGCCAAACTCTTTGCAGACCTCCGTGCAAGCTTTAGAACAAGATTTTGCATGTTTTCTTTCCTGGCAGAGTTTCTCTTTGCAAGATATGGTGGAAAAGCTTTTGGCTGAGTGTTGAGCGGCAAGACACGCAGAAGACGCAGATACGCAGCTCTCCGAAGCTAAGTGCCGGTCCCGGGCTTCTTTCGGCACAAACCGCTCTCAGGAGCTCCCTGCGCTCGCCACAGTGCTCTGTGTGCGAAGAAGCTGCTTCTTCGGCTGCGGGAGAATCGGCGAGCGGCAGCTTCCCAAAGGCGAAGATGCAAGCCGCACCATGCAGGCACAGTGTGGGCAGCATTCAGACTTAGAGAAAACAGTACTTTACCACTCTCCTGCCTTTTCCATTGTTATTCTATTGGAAAAGAACGAGTTTTGGACAACTACCTTTCATTCTTGCCAAACTCTTTGCAGACCTCCGTGCAAGCTTTAGAACAAGATTTTGGATGTTTTCTTTCCTGGCAGAGTTTCTCTTTGCAAGATATGGTGGAAAAGCTTTTTGCTGAGTGTAGAGCGGCAAGACACACAGAAGACGCAGATACGCAGCTCTCCGAAGCTAAGTGCCGGTCCCGGGCTTCTTTCGGCACAAACCGCTCTCAGGAGCTCCCTGCGCTCGCCACAATGCTCTGTGTGCGAAGAAGCCGCTTCTTCGCCTGCGGGAGAATCGGCGAGCGGCAGCTTCCCAAAGGCGAAGATGCAAGCTGCACCACACAGGCACAGTGTGGGCAGCCTTCAGACTTAGAGAAAACAGTACTTTACCACTCTCCTGCCTTTTCCATGGTTATTCTATTGGAAAGGAACGAGTTTTTGACAACTACCTTTCATTCTTGCCAAACTCTTTGCAGACCTCCGTGCAAGCTTTAGAACAAGATTTTGGATGTTTTCTTTCCTGGCAGAGTTTCTCTTTGCAAGATATGGTGGAAAAGCTTTTTGCTGAGTGTAGAGCGGCAAGACACGCAGAAGACGCAGATACGCAGCTCTCCGAAGCTAAGTGCCGGTCCCGGGCTTCTTTCGGCACAAACCGCTCTCAGGAGCTCCCTGCGCTCGCCACAATGCTCTGTGTGCGAAGAAGCCGCTTCTTCGCCTCCGGGAGAATCGGCGAGCGGCAGCTTCCCAAAGGCGAAGATGCAAGCTGCACCATGCAGGCACAGTGTGGGCAGCCTTCAGACTTAGAGAAAACAGTACTTTACCACTCTCCTGCCTTTTCCATTGTTATTCTATTGGAAAAGAACGAGTTTTGGACAACTACCTTTCATTCTTGCCAAACTCTTTGCAGACCTCCGTGCAAGCTTTAGAACAAGATTTTGGATGTTTTCTTTCCTGGCAGAGTTTCTCTTTGCAAGATATGGTGGAAAAGCTTTTTGCTGAGTGTAGAGCAGCAAGACACGCAGAAGACGCAGATACGCAGCTCTCCGAAGCTAAGTGCCGGTCCCGGGCTTCTTTCGGCACAAACCGCTCTCAGGAGCTCCCTGCGCTCGCCACAATGCTCTGTGTGCGAAGAAGCCGCTTCTTCGCCTCCGGGAGAATCGGCGAGCGGCAGCTTCCCAAAGGCGAAGATGCAAGCTGCACCACACAGGCACAGTGTGGGCAGCCTTCAGACTTAGAGAAAACAGTACTTTACCACTCTCCTGCCTTTTCCATGGTTATTATATTGGAAAAGAACGAGTTTTGGACAACTACCTTTCATTCTTGCCAAACTCTTTGCAGACCTCCGTGCAAGCTTTAGAACAAGATTTTGGATGTTTTCTTTCCTGGCAGAGTTTCTCTTTGCAAGATATGGTGGAATAGCTTTTGGCTGAGTGTTGAGCGGCAAGACACGCAGAAGACGCAGATACGCAGCTCTCCGAAGCTAAGTGCCGGTCCCGGGCTTCTTTCGGCACAAACCGCTCTCAGGAGCTCCCTGCGCTCGCCACAATGCTCTGTGTGCGAAGAAGCCGCTTCTTCGCCTGCGGGAGAATCGGCGAGCGGCAGCTTCCCAAAGGCGAAGATGCAAGCCGCACCATGCAGGCACAGTGTGGGCAGCCTTCAGACTTAGAGAAAACAGTACTTTACCACTCTCCTGCCTTTTCCATGGTTATTATATTGGAAAAGAACGAGTTTTGGACAACTACCTTTCATTCTTGCCAAACTCTTTGCAGACCTCCGTGCAAGCTTTAGAACAAGATTTTGGATGTTTTCTTTCCTGGCAGAGTTTCTCTTTGCAAGATATGGTGGAAAAGCTTTTGGCTGAGTGTAGAGCGGCAAGACACGCAGATGACGCAGATACGCAGCTCTCCGAAGCTAAGTGCCGGTCCCGGGCTTCTTTCGGCACAAACCGCTCTCAGGAGCTCCCTGCGCTCGCCACAATGCTCTGTGTGCGAAGAAGCCGCTTCTTCGCCTCCGGGAGAATCGGCGAGCGGCAGCTTCCCAAAGGCGAAGATGCAAGCCGCACCATGCAGGCACAGTGTGGGCAGCCTTCAGACTTAGAGAAAACAGTACTTTACCACTCTCCTGCCTTTTCCATTGTTATTCTATTGGAAAAGAACGAGTTTTGGACAACTACCTTTCATTCTTGCCAAACTCTTTGCAGACCTCCGTGCAAGCTTTAGAACAAGATTTTGGATGTTTTCTTTCCTGGCAGAGTTTCTCTTTGCAAGATATGGTGGAAAAGCTTTTTGCTGAGTGTAGAGCGGCAAGACACGCAGAAGACGCAGATACGCAGCTCTCCGAAGCTAAGTGCCGGTCCCGGGCTTCTTTCGGCACAAACCGCTCTCAGGAGCTCCCTGCGCTCGCCACAATGCTCTGTGTGCGAAGAAGCCGCTTCTTCGCCTCCGGGAGAATCGGCGAGCGGCAGCTTCCCAAAGGCGAAGATGCAAGCTGCACCACACAGGCACAGTGTGGGCAGCCTTCAGACTTAGAGAAAACAGTACTTTACCTCTCTCCTGCCTTTTCCATTGTTATTATATTGGAAAAGAACGAGTTTTGGACAACTACCTTTCATTCTTGCCAAACTCTTTGCAGACCTCCGTGCAAGCTTTAGAACAAGATTTTGGATGTTTTCTTTCCTGGCAGAGTTTCTCTTTGCAAGATATGGTGGAAAAGCTTTTTGCTGAGTGTAGAGCGGCAAGACACGCAGAAGACGCAGATACGCAGCTCTCCGAAGCTAAGTGCCGGTCCCGGGCTTCTTTCGGCAGAAGCCGCTCTTAGGTGCAAACCGCGAACGGCCCAATGCTCTGTGTGCGAAGAAGCCGCTTCTTCACCTGCGGGAGAATCGGCGAGCGGCAGCTTCCCAAATGCGAAGATGCAAGCTGCACCATGCAGGCACAGTGTGGGCAGCATTCAGACTTAGAGAAAACAGTACTTTACCACTCTCCTGCCTTTTCCATTGTTATTATATTGGAAAAGAACGAGTTTTGGACAACTACCTTTCATTCTTGCCAAACTCTTTGCAGACCTCCGTGCAAGCTTTAGAACAAGATTTTGGATGTTTTCTTTCCTGGCAGTTTCTCTTTGCAAGATATGGTGGAAAAGCTTTTTGCTGAGTGTAGAGCGGCAAGACACGCAGAAGACGCAGATACGCAGCTCTCCGAAGCTAAGTGCCGGTCCCGGGCTTCTTTCGGCACAAACCGCTCTCAGGAGCTCCCTGCGCTCGCCACAATGCTCTGCGTGCGAAGAAGCCGCTTCTTCGCCTCCGGGAGAATCGGCGAGCGGCAGCTTCCCAAAGGCGAAGATGCAAGCTGCACCATGCAGGCACAGTGTGGGCAGCCTTCAGACTTAGAGAAAACAGTACTTTACCACTCTCCTGCCTTTTCCATGGTTATTATATTGGAAAAGAACGAGTTTTGGACAACTACCTTTCATTCTTGCCAAACTCTTTGCAGACCTCCGTGCAAGCTTTAGAACAAGATTTTGGATGTTTTCTTTCCTGGCAGAGTTTCTCTTTGCAAGATATGGTGGAAAAGCTTTTGGCTGAGTGTTGAGCGGCAAGACACGCAGAAGACGCAGATACGCAGCTCTCCGAAGCTAAGTGCCGGTCCCGGGCTTCTTTCGGCACAAACCGCTCTCAGGAGCTCCCTGCGCTCGCCACAATGCTCTGTGTGCGAAAAAGCCGCTTCTTCGCCTCCGGGAGAATCTGCAAGCGGCAGCTTCCCAAAGGCGAAGATGCAAGCTGCACCATGCAGGCACAGTGTGGGCAGCCTTCAGACTTAGAGAAAACAGTACTTTACCACTCTCCTTCCATTTCCATGGTTATTATATTGGAAAAGAACGAGGTTTGGGCAACTACCTTTCATTCTTGCCAAACTGTTTGCAGACCTCCGTGCAAGCTTTAGAACAAGATTTTGGATGTTTTCTTTCCTGGCAGAGTTTCTCTTTGCAAGATATGGTGGAAAAGCTTTTTGCTGAGTGTAGAGCGGCAAGACACGCAGAAGACGCAGATACGCAGCTCTCCGAAGCTAAGTGCCAGTCCCGGGCTTCTTTCGGCACAAACCGCTCTCAGGAGCTCCCTGCGCTCGCCACAATGCTCTGTGTGCGAAGAAGCCGCTTCTTCGCCTCCGGGAGAATCGGCGAGCGGCAGCTTCCCAAAGGCGAAGATGCAAGCCGCACCATGCAGGCACAGTGTGGGCAGCATTCAGACTTAGAGAAAACAGTACTTTACCACTCTCCTGCCTTTTCCATGGTTATTATATTGGAAAAGAACGAGTTTTGGACAACTACCTTTCATTCTTGCCAAACTCTTTGCAGACCTCCGTGCAAGCTTTAGAACAAGATTTTGGATGTTTTCTTTCCTGGCAGAGTTTCTCTTTGCAAGATATGGTGGGAAAGCTTTTTGCTGAGTGTAGAGCGGCAAGACACGCAGAAGACGCAGATACGCAGCTCTCCGAAGCTAAGTGCCGGTCCCGGGCTTCTTTCGGCACAAACCGCTCTCAGGAGCTCCCTGCGCTCGCCACAATGCTCTGTGTGCGAAGAAGCCGCTTCTTCGCCTCCGGGAGAATCTGCAAGCGGCAGCTTCCCAAAGGCGAAGATGCAAGCTGCACCATGCAGGCACAGTGTGGGCAGCCTTCAGACTTAGAGAAAACAGTACTTTACCACTCTCCTTCCATTTCCATGGTTATTATATTGGAAAAGAACGAGGTTTGGGCAACTACCTTTCATTCTTGCCAAACTCTTTGCAGACCTCCGTGCAAGCTTTAGAACAAGATTTTGCATGTTTTCTTTCCTGGCAGAGTTTCTCTTTGCAAGATATGGTGGAAAAGCTTTTTGCTGAGTGTAGAGCGGCAAGACACGCAGAAGACGCAGATACGCAGCTCTCCGAATCTAAGTGCCGGTCCCGGGCTTCTTTCGGCACAAACCGCTCTCAGGAGCTCCCTGCACTCGCCACAATGCTCTGTGTGCGAAGAAGCTGCTTCTTCGGCTGCGGTAGAATCGGCGAGCGGCAGCTTCCCAAAGGCGAAGATGCAAGCCGCACCATGCAGGCACAGTGTGGGCAGCCTTCAGACTTAGAGAAAACAGTACTTTACCACTCTCCTGCCTTTTCCATGGTTATTCTATTGGAAAAGAACGAGTTTTGGACAACTACCTTTCATTCTTGCCAAACTCTTTGCAGACCTCCGTGCAAGCTTTAGAACAAGATTTTGGATGTTTTCTTTCCTGGCAGAGTTTCTCTTTGCAAGATATGGTGGAAAAGCTTTTTGCTGAGTGTAGAGCGGCAAGACACGCAGAAGACGCAGATACGCAGCTCTCCGAAGCTAAGTGCCGGTCCCAGGCTTCTTTCGGCACAAACCGCTCTCAGGAGCTCCCTGCGCTCGCCCCAATGCTCTGTGTGCAAAGAAGCCGCTTCTTCGCCTCCGGGAGAATCGGCGAGCGGCAGCTTCCCAAAGGCGAAGATGCAAGCTGCACCATGCAGGCACAGTGTGGGCAGCCTTCAGACTTAGAGAAAACAGTACTTTACCACTCTCCTGCCTTTTCCATTGTTATTATATTGGAAAAGAACGAGTTTTGGACAACTACCTTTCATTCTTGCCAAACTCTTTGCAGACCTCCGTGCAAGCTTTAGAACAAGATTTTGGATGTTTTCTTTCCTGGCAGAGTTTCTCTTTCCAAGATACGGTGGAAAAGCTTTTTGCTGAGTGTAGAGCGGCAAGACACGCAGAAGACGCAGATACGCAGCTCTCCGAAGCTAAGTGCCGGTCCCGGGCTTCTTTCGGCACAAACCGCTCTTAGGTGTAAACCGCGACCGGCCCAATGCTCTGCGTGCGAAGAAGCCGCTTCTTCGCCTGCGGGAGAATCGGCGAGCGGCAGCTTCCCAAAGGCGAAGATGCAAGCTGCACCATGCAGGCACAGTGTGGGCAGCCTTCAGACTTAGAGAAAACAGTACTTTACCACTCTCCTGCCTTTTCCATGGTTATTATATTGGAAAAGAACGAGTTTTGGACAACTACCTTTCATTCTTGCCAAACTCTTTGCAGACCTCCGTGCAAGCTTTAGAACAAGATTTTGGATGTTTTCTTTCCTGGCAGAGTTTCTCTTTGCAAGATATGGTGGGAAAGCTTTTTGCTGAGTGTTGAGCGGCAAGACACGCAGAAGACGCAGATACGCAGCTCTCCGAAGCTAAGTGCCGGTCCCGGGCTTCTTTCGGCACAAACCGCTCTCAGGAGCTCCCTGCGCTCGCCACAATGCTCTGTGTGCGAAGAAGCCGCTTCTTCGCCTCCGGGAGAATCTGCAAGCGGCAGCTTCCCAAAGGCGAAGATGCAAGCTGCACCATGCAGGCACAGTGTGGGCAGCCTTCAGACTTAGAGAAAACAGTACTTTACCACTCTCCTTCCATTTCCATGGTTATTATATTGGAAAAGAACGAGGTTTGGGCAACTACCTTTCATTCTTGCCAAACTCTTTGCAGACCTCCGTGCAAGCTTTAGAACAAGATTTTGCATGTTTTCTTTCCTGGCAGAGTTTCTCTTTGCAAGATATGGTGGAAAAGCTTTTTGCTGAGTGTAGAGCGGCAAGACACGCAGAAGACGCAGATACGCAGCTCTCCGAATCTAAGTGCCGGTCCCGGGCTTCTTTCGGCACAAACCGCACTCAGGAGCTCCCTGCGCTCGCCACAATGCTCTGTGTGCGAAGAAGCTGCTTCTTCGGCTGCGGTAGAATCGGCGAGCGGCAGCTTCCCAAAGGCGAAGATGCAAGCCGCACCATGCAGACACAGTGTGGGCAGCCTTCAGACTTAGAGAAAACAGTACTTTACCACTCTCCTGCCTTTTCCATGGTTATTATATTGGAAAAGAACGAGTTTTGGACAACTACCTTTCATTCTTGCCAAACTCTTTGCAGACCCCCGTGCAAGCTTTAGAACAAGATTTTGCATGTTTTCTTTCCTGGCAGAGTTTCTCTTTGCAAGATATGGTGGAAAAGCTTTTTGCTGAGTGTAGAGCGGCAAGACACGCAGAAGACGCAGATACGCAGCCCTCCGAAGCTAAGTGCCGGTCCCGGGCTTCTTTCGGCACAAACCGCTCTCAGGAGCTCCCTGCGCTCGCCACAATGCTCTGTGTGCGAAGAAGCCGCTTCTTCGCCTCCGGGAGAATCGGCGAGCGGCAGCTTCCCAAAGGCGAAGATGCAAGCTGCACCACACAGGCACAGTGTGGGCAGCCTTCAGACTTAGAGAAAACAGTACTTTACCACTCTCCTGCCTTTTCCATTGTTATTCTATTGGAAAAGAACGAGTTTTGGACAACTACCTTTCATTCTTGCCAAACTCTTTGCAGACCTCCGTGCAAGCTTTAGAACAAGATTTTGGATGTTTTCTTTCCTGGCAGAGTTTCTCTTTGCAAGATATGGTGGGAAAGCTTTTTGCTGAGTGTTGAGCGGCAAGACACGCAGAAGACGCAGATACGCAGCTCTCCGAAGCTAAGTGCCGGTCCCGGGCTTCTTTCGGCACAAACCGCTCTCAGGAGCTCCCTGCGCTCGCCACAATGCTCTGTGTGCGAAGAAGCCACTTCTTCGCCTCCGGGAGAATCTGCAAGCGGCAGCTTCCCAAAGGCGAAGATGCAAGCTGCACCATGCAGGCACAGTGTGGGCAGCCTTCAGACTTAGAGAAAACAGTACTTTACCACTCTCCTTCCATTTCCATGGTTATTATATTGGAAAAGTACGAGGTTTGGGCAACTACCTTTCATTCTTGCCAAACTGTTTGCAGACCTCCGTGCAAGCTTTAGAACAAGATTTTGGATGTTTTCTTTCCTGGCAGAGTTTCTCTTTGCAAGATATGGTGGAAAAGCTTTTTGCTGAGTGTAGAGCGGCAAGACACGCAGAAGACGCAGATACGCAGCTCTCCGAAGCTAAGTGCCAGTCCCGGGCTTCTTTCGGCACAAACCGCTCTCAGGAGCTCCCTGCGCTCGCCACAATGCTCTGTGTGCGAAGAAGCCGCTTCTTCGCCTCCGGGAGAATCGGCGAGCGGCAGCTTCCCAAAGGCGAAGATGCAAGCCGCACCATGCAGGCACAGTGTGGGCAGCATTCAGACTTAGAGAAAACAGTACTTTACCACTCTCCTGCCTTTTCCATGGTTATTATATTGGAAAAGAACGAGTTTTGGACAACTACCTTTCATTCTTGCCAAACTCTTTGCAGACCTCCGTGCAAGCTTTAGAACAAGATTTTGGATGTTTTCTTTCCTGGCAGAGTTTCTCCTTGCAAGATATGGTGGGAAAGCTTTTGGCTGAGTGTTGAGCGGCAAGACACGCAGAAGACGCAGATACGCAGCTCTCCGAAGCTAAGTGCCGGTCCCGGGCTTCTTTCGGCACAAACCGCTCTCAGGAGCTCCCTGCGCTCGCCACAATGCTCTGTGTGCGAAGAAGCCGCTTCTTCGCCTCCGGGAGAATCTGCAAGCGGCAGCTTCCCAAAGGCGAAGATGCAAGCTGCACCATGCAGGCACAGTGTGGGCAGCCTTCAGACTTAGAGAAAACAGTACTTTACCACTCTCCTTCCATTTCCATGGTTATTATATTGGAAAAGAACGAGGTTTGGGCAACTACCTTTCATTCTTGCCAAACTCTTTGCAGACCTCCGTGCAAGCTTTAGAACAAGATTTTGCATGTTTTCTTTCCTGGCAGAGTTTCTCTTTGCAAGATATGGTGGAAAAGCTTTTTGCTGAGTGTAGAGCGGCAAGACACGCAGAAGACGCAGATACGCAGCTCTCCGAATCTAAGTGCCGGTCCCGGGCTTCTTTCGGCACAAACCGCACTCAGGAGCTCCCTGCGCTCGCCACAATGCTCTGTGTGCGAAGACGCTGCTTCTTCGGCTGCGGTAGAATCGGCGAGCGGCAGCTTCCCAAAGGCGAAGATGCAAGCCGCACCATGCAGGCACAGTGTGGGCAGCATTCAGACTTAGAGAAAACAGTACTTTACCACTCTCCTGCCTTTTCCATGGTTATTCTATTGGAAAAGAACGAGTTTTGGACAACTACCTTTCATTCTTGCCAAACTCTTTGCAGACCTCCGTGCAAGCTTTAGAACAAGATTTTGGATGTTTTCTTTCCTGGCAGAGTTTCTCTTTGCAAGATATGGTGGAAAAGCTTTTTGCTGAGTGTAGAGCGGCAAGACACGCAGAAGACGCAGATACGCAGCTCTCCGAAGCTAAGTGCCGGTCCCAGGCTTCTTTCGGCACAAACCGCTCTCAGGAGCTCCCTGCGCTCGCCACAATGCTCTGTGTGCCAAGAAGCCGCTTCTTCGCCTCCGGGAGAATCGGCGAGCGGCAGCTTCCCAAAGGCGAAGATGCAAGCTGCACCATGCAGGCACAGTGTGGGCAGCCTTCAGACTTAGAGAAAACAGTACTTTACCACTCTCCTGCCTTTTCCATTGTTATTATATTGGAAAAGAACGAGTTTTGGACAACTACCTTTCATTCTTGCCAAACTCTTTGCAGACCTCCGTGCAAGCTTTAGAACAAGATTTTGGATGTTTTCTTTCCTGGCAGAGTTTCTCTTTGCAAGATATGGTGGAAAAGCTTTTTGCTGAGTGTAGAGCGGCAAGACACGCAGAAGACGCAGATACGCAGCTCTCCGAAGCTAAGTGCCGGTCCCGGGCTTCTTTCGGCAGAAGCCGCTCTTAGGTGTAAACCGCGACCGGCCCAATGCTCTGCGTGCGAAGAAGCCGCTTCTTCCGCTGCGGTAGAATCGGCGAGCGGCAGCTTCCCAAAGGCGAAGATGCAAGCCGCACCATGCAGGCACAGTGTGGGCAGCATTCAGACTTAGAGAAAACAGTACTTTACCACTCTCCTGCCTTTTCCATGGTTATTCTATTGGAAAAGAACGAGTTTTGGACAACTACCTTTCATTCTTGCCAAACTCTTTGCAGACCTCCGTGCAAGCTTTAGAACAAGATTTTGGATGTTTTCTTTCCTGGCAGTTTCTCTTTGCAAGATATGGTGGAAAAGCTTTTGGCTGAGTGTAGAGCGGCAAGACACGCAGAAGACGCAGATACGCAGCTCTCCGAAGCTAAGTGCCGGTCCCGGGCTTCTTTCGGCACAAACCGCTCTCAGGAGCTCCCTGCGCTCGCCACAATGCTCTGTGTGCGAAGAAGCCGCTTCTTCGCCTCCGGGAGAATCGGCGAGCGGCAGCTTCCCAAAGGCGAAGATGCAAGCTGCACCATGCAGGCACAGTGTGGGCAGCCTTCAGACTTAGAGAAAACAGTACTTTACCACTCTCCTGCCTTTTCCATGGTTATTATATTGGAAAAGAACGAGTTTTGGACAACTACCTTTCATTCTTGCCAAACTCTTTGCAGACCTCCGTGCAAGCTTTAGAACAAGATTTTGGATGTTTTCTTTCCTGGCAGAGTTTCTCCTTGCAAGATATGGTGGAAAAGATTTTGGCTGAGTGTTGAGCGGCAAGACACGCAGAAGACGCAGATACGCAGCTCTCCGAAGCTAAGTGCCGGTCCCGGGCTTCTTTCGGCACAAACCGCTCTCAGGAGCTCCCTGCGCTCGCCACAATGCTCTGTGTGCGAAGAAGCCGCTTCTTCGGCTGCGGGAGAATCGGCGAGCGGCAGCTTCCCAAAGGCGAAGATGCAAGCCGCACCATGCAGGCACAGTGTGGGCAGCCTTCAGACTTAGAGAAAACAGTACTTTACCACTCTCCTGCCTTTTCCATGGTTATTATATTGGAAAAGAACGAGTTTTGGACAACTACCTTTCATTCTTGCCAAACTCTTTGCAGACCCCCGTGCAAGCTTTAGAACAAGATTTTGCATGTTTTCTTTCCTGGCAGAGTTTCTCTTTGCAAGATATGGTGGAAAAGCTTTTTGCTGAGTGTAGAGCGGCAAGACACGCAGAAGACGCAGATACGCAGCCCTCCGAAGCTAAGTGCCGGTCCCGGGCTTCTTTCGGCACAAACCGCTCTCAGGAGCTCCCTGCGCTCGCCACAATGCTCTGTGTGCGAAGAAGCCGCTTCTTCGCCTCCGGGAGAATCGGCGAGCGGCAGCTTCCCAAAGGCGAAGATGCAAGCTGCACCACACAGGCACAGTGTGGGCAGCCTTCAGACTTAGAGAAAACAGTACTTTACCACTCTCCTGCCTTTTCCATGGTTATTCTATTGGAAAAGAACGAGTTTTGGACAACTACCTTTCATTCTTGCCAAACTCTTTGCAGACCTCCGTGCAAGCTTTAGAACAAGATTTTGGATGTTTTCTTTCCTGGCAGAGTTTCTCTTTGCAAGATATGGTGGGAAAGCTTTTTGCTGAGTGTTGAGCGGCAAGACACGCAGAAGACGCAGATACGCAGCTCTCCGAAGCTAAGTGCCGGTCCCGGGCTTCTTTCGGCACAAACCGCTCTCAGGAGCTCCCTGCGCTCGCCACAATGCTCTGTGTGCGAAGAAGCCGCTTCTTCGCCTCCGGGAGAATCGGCGAGCGGCAGCTTCCCAAAGGCGAAGATGCAAGCCGCACCATGCAGGCACAGTGTGGGCAGCATTCAGACTTAGAGAAAACAGTACTTTACCACTCTCCTGCCTTTTCCATGGTTATTATATTGGAAAAGAACGAGTTTTGGACAACTACCTTTCATTCTTGCCAAACTCTTTGCAGACCTCCGTGCAAGCTTTAGAACAAGATTTTGGATGTTTTCTTTCCTGGCAGAGTTTCTCTTTGCAAGATATGGTGGGAAAGCTTTTTGCTGAGTGTTGAGCGGCAAGACACGCAGAAGACGCAGATACGCAGCTCTCCGAAGCTAAGTGCCGGTCCCGGGCTTCTTTCGGCACAAACCGCTCTCAGGAGCTCCCTGCGCTCGCCACAATGCTCTGTGTGCGAAGAAGCCGCTTCTTCGCCTCCGGGAGAATCTGCAAGCGGCAGCTTCCCAAAGGCGAAGATGCAAGCTGCACCATGCAGGCACAGTGTGGGCAGCCTTCAGACTTAGAGAAAACAGTACTTTACCACTCTCCTTCCATTTCCATGGTTATTATATTGGAAAAGAACGAGGTTTGGGCAACTACCTTTCATTCTTGCCAAACTCTTTGCAGACCTCCGTGCAAGCTTTAGAACAAGATTTTGCATGTTTTCTTTCCTGGCAGAGTTTCTCTTTGCAAGATATGGTGGAAAAGCTTTTTGCTGAGTGTAGAGCGGCAAGACACGCAGAAGACGCAGATACGCAGCTCTCCAAATCTAAGTGCCGGTCCCGGGCTTCTTTCGGCACAAACCGCACTCAGGAGCTCCCTGCGCTCGCCACAATGCTCTGTGTGCGAAGAAGCTGCTTCTTCGGCTGCGGTAGAATCGGCGAGCGGCAGCTTCCCAAAGGCGAAGATGCAAGCCGCACCATGCAGGCACAGTGTGGGCAGCCTTCAGACTTAGAGAAAACAGTACTTTACCACTCTCCTGCCTTTTCCATGGTTATTCTATTGGAAAAGAACGAGTTTTGGACAACTACCTTTCATTCTTGCCAAACTCTTTGCAGACCTCCGTGCAAGCTTTAGAACAAGATTTTGGATGTTTTCTTTCCTGGCAGAGTTTCTCTTTGCAAGATATGGTGGAAAAGCTTTTGGCTGAGTGTAGAGCGGCAAGACACGCAGAAGACGCAGATACGCAGCTCTCCGAAGCTAAGTGCCGGTCCCGGGCTTCTTTTGGCACAAACCGCACTCAGGAGCTCCCTGCGCTCGCCACAATGCTCTGTGTGCGAAGAAGCCGCTTCTTCGCCTCCGGGAGAATCGGCGAGCGGCAGCTTCCCAAAGGCGAAGATGCAAGCCGCACCATGCAGGCACAGTGTGGGCAGCCTTCAGACTTAGAGAAAACAGTACTTTACCACTCTCCTGCCTTTTCCATGGTTATTCTATTGGAAAAGAACGAGTTTTGGACAACTACCTTTCATTCTTGCCAAACTCTTTGCAGACCTCCGTGCAAGCTTTAGAACAAGATTTTGGATGTTTTCTTTCCTGGCAGAGTTTCTCTTTGCAAGATATGGTGGAAAAGCTTTTTGCTGAGTGTAGAGCGGCAAGACACGCAGAAGACGCAGATACGCAGCTCTCCGAAGCTAAGTGCCGGTCCCGGGCTTCTTTCGGCAGAAGCCGCTCTTAGGTGTAAACCGCGACCGGCCCAATGCTCTGCGTGCGAAGAAGCCGCTTCTTCGCCTGCGGGAGAATCGGCGAGCGGCAGCTTCCCAAAGGCGAAGATGCAAGCTGCACCATGCAGGCACAGTGTGGGCAGCATTCAGACTTAGAGAAAACAGTACTTTACCACTCTCCTTCCATATCCATGGTTATTATATTGGAAAAGAACGAGGTTTGGGCAACTACCTTTCATTCTTGCCAAATTGTTTGCAGACCTCCGTGCAAGCTTTAGAACAAGATTTTGGATGTTTTCTTTCCTGGCAGAGTTTCTCTTTGCAAGATATGGTGGAAAAGCTTTTTGCTGAGTGTAGAGCGGCAAGACACGCAGAAGACGCAGATACGCAGCTCTCCGAAGCTAAGTGCCGGTCCCGGGCTTCTTTCGGCACAAACCGCTCTCAGGAGCTCCCTGCGCTCGCCACAATGCTCTGTGTGCCAAGAAGCCGCTTCTTCGCCTCCGGGAGAATCGGCGAGCGGCAGCTTCCCAAAGGCGAAGATGCAAGCCGCACCATGCAGGCACAGTGTGGGCAGCATTCAGACTTAGAGAAAACAGTACTTTACCACTCTCCTGCCTTTTCCATGGTTATTCTATTGGAAAAGAACGAGTTTTGGACAACTACCTTTCATTCTTGCCAAACTCTTTGCAGACCTCCGTGCAAGCTTTAGAACAAGACTTTGGATGTTTTCTTTCCTGGCAGAGTTTCTCTTTGCAAGATATGGTGGAAAAGCTTTTTGCTGAGTGTAGAGCGGCAAGACACGCAGAAGACGCAGATACGCAGCTCTCCGAAGCTAAGTGCCGGTCCCGGGCTTCTTTCGGCACAAAACGCTCTCAGGAGCTCCCTGCGCTCGCCACAATGCTCTGTGTGCGAAGAAGCCGCTTCTTCGCCTCCGGGAGAATCGGCGAGCGGCAGCTTGCCAAAGGCGAAGATGCAAGCTGCAGCACACAGGCACAGTGTGGGCAGCCTTCAGACTTAGAGAAAACAGTACTTTACCACTCTCCTGCCTTTTCCATGGTTATTCTATTGGAAAAGAACGAGTTTTGGACAACTACCTTTCATTCTTGCCAAACTCTTTGCAGACCTCCGTGCAAGCTTTAGAACAAGATTTTGGATGTTTTCTTTCCTGGCAGAGTTTCTCTTTGCAAGATATGGTGGGAAAGCTTTTTGCTGAGTGTTGAGCGGCAAGACACGCAGAAGACGCAGATACGCAGCTCTCCGAAGCTAAGTGCCGGTCCCGGGCTTCTTTCGGCACAAACCGCTCTCAGGAGCTCCCTGCGCTCGCCACAATGCTCTGTGTGCGAAGAAGCCGCTTCTTCGCCTCCGGGAGAATCTGCAAGCGGCAGCTTCCCAAAGGCGAAGATGCAAGCCGCACCATGCAGGCACAGTGTGGGCAGCCTTCAGACTTAGAGAAAACAGTACTTTACCACTCTCCTTCCATTTCCATGGTTATTATATTGGAAAAGAACGAGGTTTGGGCAACTACCTTTCATTCTTGCCAAACTCTTTGCAGACCTCCGTGCAAGCTTTAGAACAAGATTTTGCATGTTTTCTTTCCTGGCAGAGTTTCTCTTTGCAAGATATGGTGGAAAAGCTTTTTGCTGAGTGTAGAGCGGCAAGACACGCAGAAGACGCAGATACGCAGCTCTCCGAAGCTAAGTGCCGGTCCCGGGCTTCTTTCGGCACAAACCGCACTCAGGAGCTCCCTGCGCTCGCCACAATGCTCTGTGTGCGAAGAAGCTGCTTCTTCGGCTGCGGTACAATCGGCGAGCGGCAGCTTCCCAAAGGCGAAGATGCAAGCCGCACCATGCAGGCACAGTGTGGGCAGCCTTCAGACTTAGAGAAAACAGTACTTTACCACTCTCCTGCCTTTTCCATGGTTATTCTATTGGAAAAGAACGAGTTTTGGACAACTACCTTTCATTCTTGCCAAACTCTTTGCAGACCTCCGTGCAAGCTTTAGAACAAGATTTTGGATGTTTTCTTTCCTGGCAGAGTTTCTCTTTGCAAGATATGGTGGAAAAGCTTTTTGCTGAGTGTAGAGCGGCAAGACACGCAGAAGACGCAGATACGCAGCTCTCCGAAGCTAAGTGCCGGTCCCAGGCTTCTTTCGGCACAAACCGCTCTCAGGAGCTCCCTGCACTCGCCACAATGCTCTGTGTGCAAAGAAGCCGCTTCTTCGCCTCCGGGAGAATCGGCGAGCGGCAGCTTCCCAAAGGCGAAGATGCAAGCTGCACCACGCAGGCACAGTGTGGGCAGCCTTCAGACTTAGAGAAAACAGTACTTTACCACTCTCCTGCCTTTTCCATTGTTATTATATTGGAAAAGAACGAGTTTTGGACAACTACCTTTCATTCTTGCCAAACTCTTTGCAGACCTCCGTGCAAGCTTTAGAACAAGATTTTGGATGTTTTCTTTCCTGGCAGAGTTTCTCTTTGCAAGATATGGTGGAAAAGCTTTTTGCTGAGTGTAGAGCGGCAAGACACGCAGAAGACGCAGATACGCAGCTCTCCGAAGCTAAGTGCCGGTCCCGGGCTTCTTTCGGCAGAAGCCGCTCTTAGGTGTAAACCGCGACCGGCCCAATGCTCTGCGTGCGAAGAAGCCGCTTCTTCGCCTGCGGGAGAATCGGCGAGCGGCAGCTTCCCAAAGGCGAAGATGCAAGCTGCACCACGCAGGCACAGTGTGGGCAGCATTCAGACTTAGAGAAAACAGTACTTTACCACTCTCCTGCCTTTTCCATGGTTATTCTATTGGAAAAGAACGAGTTTTGGACAACTACCTTTCATTCTTGCCAAACTCTTTGCAGACCTCCGTGCAAGCTTTAGAACAAGATTTTGGATGTTTTCTTTCCTGGCAGAGTTTCTCTTTGCAAGATATGGTGGAAAAGCTTTTTGCTGAGTGTAGAGCGGCAAGACACGCAGAAGACGCAGATACGCAGCTCTCCGAAGCTAAGTGCCAGTCCCGGGCTTCTTTCGGCACAAACCGCTCTCAGGAGCTCCCTGCGCTCGCCACAATGCTCTGTGTGCGAAGAAGCCGCTTCTTCGCCTCCGGGAGAATCGGCGAGCGGCAGCTTCCCAAAGGCAAAGATGCAAGCTGCACCATGCAGGCACAGTGTGGGCAGCCTTCAGACTTAGAGAAAACAGAACTTTACCACTCTCCTGCCTTTTCCATGGTTATTATATTGGAAAAGAACGAGTTTTGGACAACTACCTTTCATTCTTGCCAAACTCTTTGCAGACCTCCGTGCAAGCTTTAGAACAAGATTTTGGATGTTTTCTTTCCTGGCAGAGTTTCTCTTTGCAAGATATGGTGGAAAAGCTTTTTGCTGAGTGTAGAGCGGCAAGACACGCAGAAGACGCAGATACGCAGCTCTCCGAAGCTAAGTGCCGGTCCCGGGCTTCTTTCGGCACAAACCGCACTCAGGAGCTCCCTGCGCTCGCCACAATGCTCTGTGTGCGAAGAAGCCGCTTCTTCGCCTGCGGGAGAATCGGCGAGCGGCAGCTTCCCAAAGGCAAAGATGCAAGCCGCACCATGCAGGCACAGTGTGGGCAGCCTTCAGACTTAGAGAAAACAGTACTTTACCACTCTCCTGCCTTTTCCATGGTTATTATATTGGAAAAGAACGAGTTTTGGACAACTACCTTTCATTCTTGCCAAACTCTTTGCAGACCTCCGTGCAAGCTTTAGAACAAGATTTTGGATGTTTTCTTTCCTGGCAGAGTTTCTCTTTGCAAGATATGGTGGAAAAGCTTTTTGCTGAGTGTAGAGCAGCAAGACACGCAGAAGACGCAGATACGCAGCTCTCCGAAGCTAAAGTGCCAGTCCCGGGCTTCTTTCGGCACAAACCGCTCTCAGGAGCTCCCTGCGCTCGCCACAATGCTCTGTGTGCGAAGAAGCCGCTTCTTCGCCTCCGGGAGAATCGGCGAGCGGCAGCTTCCCAAAGGCGAAGATGCAAGCTGCACCACACAGGCACAGTGTGGGCAGCCTTCAGACTTAGAGAAAACAGAACTTTACCACTCTCCTGCCTTTTCCATTGTTATTATATTGGAAAAGAACGAGTTTTGGACAACTACCTTTCATTCTTGCCAAACTCTTTGCAGACCTCCGTGCAAGCTTTAGAACAAGATTTTGGATGTTTTCTTTCCTGGCAGAGTTTCTCTTTGCAAGATATGGTGGAAAAGCTTTTGGCTGAGTGTTGAGCGGCAAGACACGCAGAAGACGCAGATACGCAGCTCTCCGAAGCTAAGTGCCGGTCCCGGGCTTCTTTCGGCACAAACCGCTCTCAGGAGCTCCCTGCGCTCGCCACAATGCTCTGTGTGCGAAGAAGCCGCTTCTTCGGCTGCGGGCTAATCGGCAAGCGGCAGCTTCCCAAAGGCGAAGATGCAAGCCGCACCATGCAGGCACAGTGTGGGCAGCCTTCAGACTTAGAGAAAACAGTACTTTACCACTCTCCTGCCTTTTCCATGGTTATTCTATTGGAAAAGAACGAGTTTTGGACAACTACCTTTCATTCTTGCCAAACTCTTTGCAGACCTCCGTGCAAGCTTTAGAACAAGATTTTGGATGTTTTCTTTCCTGGCAGAGTTTCTCTTTGCAAGATATGGTGGAAAAGCTTTTTGCTGAGTGTAGAGCGGCAAGACACGCAGAAGACGCAGATACGCAGCTCTCCGAAGCTAAGTGCCGGTCCCAGGCTTCTTTCGGCACAAACCGCTCTCAGGAGCTCCCTGCACTCGCCACAATGCTCTGTGTGCAAAGAAGCCGCTTCTTCGCCTCCGGGAGAATCGGCGAGCGGCAGCTTCCCAAAGGCGAAGATGCAAGCTGCACCACGCAGGCACAGTGTGGGCAGCCTTCAGACTTAGAGAAAACAGTACTTTACCACTCTCCTGCCTTTTCCATTGTTATTATATTGGAAAAGAACGAGTTTTGGACAACTACCTTTCATTCTTGCCAAACTCTTTGCAGACCCCCGTGCAAGCTTTAGAACAACATTTTGGATGTTTTCTTTCCTGGCAGAGTTTCTCTTTGCAAGATATGGTGGAAAAGCTTTTTGCTGAGTGTAGAGCGGCAAGACACGCAGAAGACGCAGATACGCAGCTCTCCGAAGCTAAGTGCCGGTCCCGGGCTTCTTTCGGCAGAAGCCGCTCTTAGGTGTAAACCGCGACCGGCCCAATGCTCTGCGTGCGAAGAAGCCGCTTCTTCGCCTGCGGGAGAATCGGCGAGCGGCAGCTTCCCAAAGGCGAAGATGCAAGCTGCACCACGCAGGCACAGTGTGGGCAGCATTCAGACTTAGAGAAAACAGTACTTTACCACTCTCCTGCCTTTTCCATGGTTATTCTATTGGAAAAGAACGAGTTTTGGACAACTACCTTTCATTCTTGCCAAACTCTTTGCAGACCTCCGTGCAAGCTTTAGAACAAGATTTTGGATGTTTTCTTTCCTGGCAGAGTTTCTCTTTGCAAGATATGGTGGAAAAGCTTTTTGCTGAGTGTAGAGCGGCAAGACACGCAGAAGACGCAGATACGCAGCTCTCCGAAGCTAAGTGCCAGTCCCGGGCTTCTTTCGGCACAAACCGCTCTCAGGAGCTCCCTGCGCTCGCCACAATGCTCTGTGTGCGAAGAAGCCGCTTCTTCGCCTCCGGGAGAATCGGCGAGCGGCAGCTTCCCAAAGGCAAAGATGCAAGCTGCACCATGCAGGCACAGTGTGGGCAGCCTTCAGACTTAGAGAAAACAGAACTTTACCACTCTCCTGCCTTTTCCATGGTTATTATATTGGAAAAGAACGAGTTTTGGACAACTACCTTTCATTCTTGCCAAACTCTTTGCAGACCTCCGTGCAAGCTTTAGAACAAGATTTTGGATGTTTTCTTTCCTGGCAGAGTTTCTCTTTGCAAGATATGGTGGAAAAGCTTTTTGCTGAGTGTAGAGCGGCAAGACACGCAGAAGACGCAGATACGCAGCTCTCCGAAGCTAAGTGCCGGTCCCGGGCTTCTTTCGGCACAAACCGCACTCAGGAGCTCCCTGCGCTCGCCACAATGCTCTGTGTGCGAAGAAGCCGCTTCTTCGCCTGCGGGAGAATCGGCGAGCGGCAGCTTCCCAAAGGCAAAGATGCAAGCCGCACCATGCAGGCACAGTGTGGGCAGCCTTCAGACTTAGAGAAAACAGTACTTTACCACTCTCCTGCCTTTTCCATGGTTATTATATTGGAAAAGAACGAGTTTTGGACAACTACCTTTCATTCTTGCCAAACTCTTTGCAGACCTCCGTGCAAGCTTTATAACAAGATTTTGGATGTTTTCTTTCCTGGCAGAGTTTCTCTTTGCAAGATATGGTGGAAAAGCTTTTTGCTGAGTGTAGAGCAGCAAGACACGCAGAAGACGCAGATACGCAGCTCTCCGAAGCTAAAGTGCCAGTCCCGGGCTTCTTTCGGCACAAACCGCTCTCAGGAGCTCCCTGCGCTCGCCACAATGCTCTGTGTGCGAAGAAGCCGCTTCTTCGCCTCCGGGAGAATCGGCGAGCGGCAGCTTCCCAAAGGCGAAGATGCAAGCTGCACCACACAGGCACAGTGTGGGCAGCCTTCAGACTTAGAGAAAACAGAACTTTACCACTCTCCTGCCTTTTCCATTGTTATTATATTGGAAAAGAACGAGTTTTGGACAACTACCTTTCATTCTTGCCAAACTCTTTGCAGACCTCCGTGCAAGCTTTAGAACAAGATTTTGGATGTTTTCTTTCCTGGCAGAGTTTCTCTTTGCAAGATATGGTGGAAAAGCTTTTGGCTGAGTGTTGAGCGGCAAGACACGCAGAAGACGCAGATACGCAGCTCTCCGAAGCTAAGTGCCGGTCCCGGGCTTCTTTCGGCACAAACCGCTCTCAGGAGCTCCCTGCGCTCGCCACAATGCTCTGTGTGCGAAGAAGCCG
This sequence comes from Molothrus aeneus, assembly GCF_037042795.1. Taxonomy (NCBI): domain Eukaryota; kingdom Metazoa; phylum Chordata; class Aves; order Passeriformes; family Icteridae; genus Molothrus; species Molothrus aeneus. The sequence goes on along the minus strand of NW_027098948.1, from coordinate 26,387 downwards.
CTTCTTCGGCTGCGGGCTAATCGGCAAGCGGCAGCTTCCCAAAGGCGAAGATGCAAGCCGCACCATGCAGGCACAGTGTGGGCAGCCTTCAGACTTAGAGAAAACAGTACTTTACCACTCTCCTGCCTTTTCCATGGTTATTCTATTGGAAAAGAACGAGTTTTGGACAACTACCTTTCATTCTTGCCAAACTCTTTGCAGACCTCCGTGCAAGCTTTAGAACAAGATTTTGGATGTTTTCTTTCCTGGCAGAGTTTCTCTTTGCAAGATATGGTGGAAAAGCTTTTTGCTGAGTGTAGAGCGGCAAGACACGCAGAAGACGCAGATACGCAGCTCTCCGAAGCTAAGTGCCGGTCCCAGGCTTCTTTCGGCACAAACCGCTCTCAGGAGCTCCCTGCACTCGCCACAATGCTCTGTGTGCAAAGAAGCCGCTTCTTCGCCTCCGGGAGAATCGGCGAGCGGCAGCTTCCCAAAGGCGAAGATGCAAGCTGCACCACGCAGGCACAGTGTGGGCAGCCTTCAGACTTAGAGAAAACAGTACTTTACCACTCTCCTGCCTTTTCCATTGTTATTATATTGGAAAAGAACGAGTTTTGGACAACTACCTTTCATTCTTGCCAAACTCTTTGCAGACCCCCGTGCAAGCTTTAGAACAACATTTTGGATGTTTTCTTTCCTGGCAGAGTTTCTCTTTGCAAGATATGGTGGAAAAGCTTTTTGCTGAGTGTAGAGCGGCAAGACACGCAGAAGACGCAGATACGCAGCTCTCCGAAGCTAAGTGCCGGTCCCGGGCTTCTTTCGGCAGAAGCCGCTCTTAGGTGTAAACCGCGACCGGCCCAATGCTCTGCGTGCGAAGAAGCCGCTTCTTCGCCTGCGGGAGAATCGGCGAGCGGCAGCTTCCCAAAGGCGAAGATGCAAGCTGCACCACGCAGGCACAGTGTGGGCAGCATTCAGACTTAGAGAAAACAGTACTTTACCACTCTCCTGCCTTTTCCATGGTTATTCTATTGGAAAAGAACGAGTTTTGGACAACTACCTTTCATTCTTGCCAAACTCTTTGCAGACCTCCGTGCAAGCTTTAGAACAAGATTTTGGATGTTTTCTTTCCTGGCAGAGTTTCTCTTTGCAAGATATGGTGGAAAAGCTTTTTGCTGAGTGTAGAGCGGCAAGACACGCAGAAGACGCAGATACGCAGCTCTCCGAAGCTAAGTGCCAGTCCCGGGCTTCTTTCGGCACAAACCGCTCTCAGGAGCTCCCTGCGCTCGCCACAATGCTCTGTGTGCGAAGAAGCCGCTTCTTCGCCTCCGGGAGAATCGGCGAGCGGCAGCTTCCCAAAGGCAAAGATGCAAGCTGCACCATGCAGGCACAGTGTGGGCAGCCTTCAGACTTAGAGAAAACAGAACTTTACCACTCTCCTGCCTTTTCCATGGTTATTATATTGGAAAAGAACGAGTTTTGGACAACTACCTTTCATTCTTGCCAAACTCTTTGCAGACCTCCGTGCAAGCTTTAGAACAAGATTTTGGATGTTTTCTTTCCTGGCAGAGTTTCTCTTTGCAAGATATGGTGGAAAAGCTTTTTGCTGAGTGTAGAGCGGCAAGACACGCAGAAGACGCAGATACGCAGCTCTCCGAAGCTAAGTGCCGGTCCCGGGCTTCTTTCGGCACAAACCGCACTCAGGAGCTCCCTGCGCTCGCCACAATGCTCTGTGTGCGAAGAAGCCGCTTCTTCGCCTGCGGGAGAATCGGCGAGCGGCAGCTTCCCAAAGGCAAAGATGCAAGCCGCACCATGCAGGCACAGTGTGGGCAGCCTTCAGACTTAGAGAAAACAGTACTTTACCACTCTCCTGCCTTTTCCATGGTTATTATATTGGAAAAGAACGAGTTTTGGACAACTACCTTTCATTCTTGCCAAACTCTTTGCAGACCTCCGTCCAAGCTTTAGAACAAGATTTTGGATGTTTTCTTTCCTGGCAGAGTTTCTCTTTGCAAGATATGGTGGAAAAGCTTTTTGCTGAGTGTAGAGCAGCAAGACACGCAGAAGACGCAGATACGCAGCTCTCCGAAGCTAAAGTGCCAGTCCCGGGCTTCTTTCGGCACAAACCGCTCTCAGGAGCTCCCTGCGCTCGCCACAATGCTCTGTGTGCGAAGAAGCCGCTTCTTCGCCTCCGGGAGAATCGGCGAGCGGCAGCTTCCCAAAGGCGAAGATGCAAGCTGCACCACACAGGCACAGTGTGGGCAGCCTTCAGACTTAGAGAAAACAGAACTTTACCACTCTCCTGCCTTTTCCATTGTTATTATATTGGAAAAGAACGAGTTTTGGACAACTACCTTTCATTCTTGCCAAACTCTTTGCAGACCTCCGTGCAAGCTTTAGAACAAGATTTTGGATGTTTTCTTTCCTGGCAGAGTTTCTCTTTGCAAGATATGGTGGAAAAGCTTTTGGCTGAGTGTTGAGCGGCAAGACACGCAGAAGACGCAGATACGCAGCTCTCCGAAGCTAAGTGCCGGTCCCGGGCTTCTTTCGGCACAAACCGCTCTCAGGAGCTCCCTGCGCTCGCCACAATGCTCTGTGTGCGAAGAAGCCGCTTCTTCGGCTGCGGGCTAATCGGCAAGCGGCAGTTTCCCAAAGGCGAAGATGCAAGCCGCACCATGCAGGCACAGTGTGGGCAGCCTTCAGACTTAGAGAAAACAGTACTTTACCACTCTCCTGCCTTTTCCATGGTTATTCTATTGGAAAAGAACGAGTTTTGGACAACTACCTTTCATTCTTGCCAAACTCTTTGCAGACCTCCGTGCAAGCTTTAGAACAAGATTTTGGATGTTTTCTTTCCTGGCAGAGTTTCTCTTTGCAAGATATGGTGGAAAAGCTTTTTGCTGAGTGTAGAGCGGCAAGACACGCAGAAGACGCAGATACGCAGCTCTCCGAAGCTAAGTGCCGGTCCCAGGCTTCTTTCGGCACAAACCGCTCTCAGGAGCTCCCTGCACTCGCCACAATGCTCTGTGTGCAAAGAAGCCGCTTCTTCGCCTCCGGGAGAATCGGCGAGCGGCAGCTTCCCAAAGGCGAAGATGCAAGCTGCACCACGCAGGCACAGTGTGGGCAGCCTTCAGACTTAGAGAAAACAGTACTTTACCACTCTCCTGCCTTTTCCATTGTTATTATATTGGAAAAGAACGAGTTTTGGACAACTACATTTCATTCTTGCCAAACTCTTTGCAGACCCCCGTGCAAGCTTTAGAACAAGATTTTGGATGTTTTCTTTCCTGGCAGAGTTTCTCTTTGCAAGATATGGTGGAAAAGCTTTTTGCTGAGTGTAGAGCGGCAAGACACGCAGAAGACGCAGATACGCAGCTCTCCGAAGCTAAGTGCCGGTCCCGGGCTTCTTTCGGCAGAAGCCGCTCTTAGGTGTAAACCGCGACCGGCCCAATGCTCTGCGTGCGAAGAAGCCGCTTCTTCGCCTGCGGGAGAATCGGCGAGCGGCAGCTTCCCAAAGGCGAAGATGCAAGCTGCACCACGCAGGCACAGTGTGGGCAGCATTCAGACTTAGAGAAAACAGTACTTTACCACTCTCCTGCCTTTTCCATGGTTATTCTATTGGAAAAGAACGAGTTTTGGACAACTACCTTTCATTCTTGCCAAACTCTTTGCAGACCTCCGTGCAAGCTTTAGAACAAGATTTTGGATGTTTTCTTTCCTGGCAGAGTTTCTCTTTGCAAGATATGGTGGAAAAGCTTTTTGCTGAGTGTAGAGCGGCAAGACACGCAGAAGACGCAGATACGCAGCTCTCCGAAGCTAAGTGCCAGTCCCGGGCTTCTTTCGGCACAAACCGCTCTCAGGAGCTCCCTGCGCTCGCCACAATGCTCTGTGTGCGAAGAAGCCGCTTCTTCGCCTCCGGGAGAATCGGCGAGCGGCAGCTTCCCAAAGGCAAAGATGCAAGCTGCACCATGCAGGCACAGTGTGGGCAGCCTTCAGACTTAGAGAAAACAGAACTTTACCACTCTCCTGCCTTTTCCATGGTTATTATATTGGAAAAGAACGAGTTTTGGACAACTACCTTTCATTCTTGCCAAACTCTTTGCAGACCTCCGTGCAAGCTTTAGAACAAGATTTTGGATGTTTTCTTTCCTGGCAGAGTTTCTCTTTGCAAGATATGGTGGAAAAGCTTTTTGCTGAGTGTAGAGCGGCAAGACACGCAGAAGACGCAGATACGCAGCTCTCCGAAGCTAAGTGCCGGTCCCGGGCTTCTTTCGGCACAAACCGCACTCAGGAGCTCCCTGCGCTCGCCACAATGCTCTGTGTGCGAAGAAGCCGCTTCTTCGCCTGCGGGAGAATCGGCGAGCGGCAGCTTCCCAAAGGCAAAGATGCAAGCCGCACCATGCAGGCACAGTGTGGGCAGCCTTCAGACTTAGAGAAAACAGTACTTTACCACTCTCCTGCCTTTTCCATGGTTATTATATTGGAAAAGAACGAGTTTTGGACAACTACCTTTCATTCTTGCCAAACTCTTTGCAGACCTCCGTCCAAGCTTTAGAACAAGATTTTGGATGTTTTCTTTCCTGGCAGAGTTTCTCTTTGCAAGATATGGTGGAAAAGCTTTTTGCTGAGTGTAGAGCAGCAAGACACGCAGAAGACGCAGATACGCAGCTCTCCGAAGCTAAAGTGCCAGTCCCGGGCTTCTTTCGGCACAAACCGCTCTCAGGAGCTCCCTGCGCTCGCCACAATGCTCTGTGTGCGAAGAAGCCGCTTCTTCGCCTCCGGGAGAATCGGCGAGCGGCAGCTTCCCAAAGGCGAAGATGCAAGCTGCACCACACAGGCACAGTGTGGGCAGCCTTCAGACTTAGAGAAAACAGAACTTTACCACTCTCCTGCCTTTTCCATTGTTATTATATTGGAAAAGAACGAGTTTTGGACAACTACCTTTCATTCTTGCCAAACTCTTTGCAGACCTCCGTGCAAGCTTTAGAACAAGATTTTGGATGTTTTCTTTCCTGGCAGAGTTTCTCTTTGCAAGATATGGTGGAAAAGCTTTTGGCTGAGTGTTGAGCGGCAAGACACGCAGAAGACGCAGATACGCAGCTCTCCGAAGCTAAGTGCCGGTCCCGGGCTTCTTTCGGCACAAACCGCTCTCAGGAGCTCCCTGCGCTCGCCACAATGCTCTGTGTGCGAAGAAGCCGCTTCTTCGGCTGCGGGCTAATCGGCAAGCGGCAGTTTCCCAAAGGCGAAGATGCAAGCCGCACCATGCAGGCACAGTGTGGGCAGCCTTCAGACTTAGAGAAAACAGTACTTTACCACTCTCCTGCCTTTTCCATGGTTATTCTATTGGAAAAGAACGAGTTTTGGACAACTACCTTTCATTCTTGCCAAACTCTTTGCAGACCTCCGTGCAAGCTTTAGAACAAGATTTTGGATGTTTTCTTTCCTGGCAGAGTTTCTCTTTGCAAGATATGGTGGAAAAGCTTTTTGCTGAGTGTAGAGCGGCAAGACACGCAGAAGACGCAGATACGCAGCTCTCCGAAGCTAAGTGCCGGTCCCAGGCTTCTTTCGGCACAAACCGCTCTCAGGAGCTCCCTGCACTCGCCACAATGCTCTGTGTGCAAAGAAGCCGCTTCTTCGCCTCCGGGAGAATCGGCGAGCGGCAGCTTCCCAAAGGCGAAGATGCAAGCTGCACCACGCAGGCACAGTGTGGGCAGCCTTCAGACTTAGAGAAAACAGTACTTTACCACTCTCCTGCCTTTTCCATTGTTATTATATTGGAAAAGAACGAGTTTTGGACAACTACATTTCATTCTTGCCAAACTCTTTGCAGACCCCCGTGCAAGCTTTAGAACAACATTTTGGATGTTTTCTTTCCTGGCAGAGTTTCTCTTTGCAAGATATGGTGGAAAAGCTTTTTGCTGAGTGTAGAGCGGCAAGACACGCAGAAGACGCAGATACGCAGCTCTCCGAAGCTAAGTGCCGGTCCCGGGCTTCTTTCGGCAGAAGCCGCTCTTAGGTGTAAACCGCGACCGGCCCAATGCTCTGCGTGCGAAGAAGCCGCTTCTTCGCCTCCGGGAGAATCGGCGAGCGGCAGCTTCCCAAAGGCGAAGATGCAAGCTGCACCACGCAGGCACAGTGTGGGCAGCATTCAGACTTAGAGAAAACAGTACTTTACCACTCTCCTGCCTTTTCCATGGTTATTCTATTGGAAAAGAACGAGTTTTGGACAACTACCTTTCATTCTTGCCAAACTCTTTGCAGACCTCCGTGCAAGCTTTAGAACAAGATTTTGGATGTTTTCTTTCCTGGCAGAGTTTCTCTTTGCAAGATATGGTGGAAAAGCTTTTTGCTGAGTGTAGAGCGGCAAGACACGCAGAAGACGCAGATACGCAGCTCTCCGAAGCTAAGTGCCAGTCCCGGGCTTCTTTCGGCACAAACCGCTCTCAGGAGCTCCCTGCGCTCGCCACAATGCTCTGTGTGCGAAGAAGCCGCTTCTTCGCCTCCGGGAGAATCGGCGAGCGGCAGCTTCCCAAAGGCAAAGATGCAAGCTGCACCATGCAGGCACAGTGTGGGCAGCCTTCAGACTTAGAGAAAACAGAACTTTACCACTCTCCTGCCTTTTCCATGGTTATTATATTGGAAAAGAACGAGTTTTGGACAACTACCTTTCATTCTTGCCAAACTCTTTGCAGACCTCCGTGCAAGCTTTAGAACAAGATTTTGGATGTTTTCTTTCCTGGCAGAGTTTCTCTTTGCAAGATATGGTGGAAAAGCTTTTTGCTGAGTGTAGAGCGGCAAGACACGCAGAAGACGCAGATACGCAGCTCTCCGAAGCTAAGTGCCGGTCCCGGGCTTCTTTCGGCACAAACCGCACTCAGGAGCTCCCTGCGCTCGCCACAATGCTCTGTGTGCGAAGAAGCCGCTTCTTCGCCTCCGGGAGAATCGGCGAGCGGCAGCTTCCCAAAGGCAAAGATGCAAGCCGCACCATGCAGGCACAGTGTGGGCAGCCTTCAGACTTAGAGAAAACAGTACTTTACCACTCTCCTGCCTTTTCCATGGTTATTCTATTGGAAAAGAACGAGTTTTGGACAACTACCTTTCATTCTTGCCAAACTCTTTGCAGACCTCCGTGCAAGCTTTAGAACAAGATTTTGGATGTTTTCTTTCCTGGCAGAGTTTCTCTTTGCAAGATATGGTGGAAAAGCTTTTTGCTGAGTGTAGAGCGGCAAGACACGCAGAAGACGCAGATACGCAGCTCTCCGAAGCTAAGTGCCGGTCCCGGGCTTCTTTCGGCAGAAGCCGCTCTTAGGTGTAAACCGCGACCGGCCCAATGCTCTGCGTGCGAAGAAGCCGCTTCTTCGCCTGCGGGAGTATCGGCGAGCGGCAGCTTCCCAAAGGCGAAGATGCAAGCTGCACCATGCAGGCACAGTGTGGGCAGCATTCAGACTTAGAGAAAACAGTACTTTACCACTCTCCTTCCATATCCATGGTTATTATATTGGAAAAGAACGAGGTTTGGGCAACTACCTTTCATTCTTGCCAAATTGTTTGCAGACCTCCGTGCAAGCTTTAGAACAAGATTTTGGATGTTTTCTTTCCTGGCAGAGTTTCTCTTTGCAAGATATGGTGGAAAAGCTTTTTGCTGAGTGTAGAGCGGCAAGACACGCAGAAGACGCAGATACGCAGCTCTCCGAAGCTAAGTGCCAGTCCCGGGCTTCTTTCGGCACAAACCGCTCTCAGGAGCTCCCTGCGCTCGCCACAATGCTCTGTGTGCGAAGAAGCCGCTTCTTCGCCTCCGGGAGAATCGGCGAGCGGCAGCTTCCCAAAGGCGAAGATGCAAGCCGCACCATGCAGGCACAGTGTGGGCAGCATTCAGACTTAGAGAAAACAGTACTTTACCACTCTCCTGCCTTTTCCATGGTTATTCTATTGGAAAAGAACGAGTTTTGGACAACTACCTTTCATTCTTGCCAAACTCTTTGCAGACCTCCGTGCAAGCTTTAGAACAAGATTTTGGATGTTTTCTTTCCTGGCAGAGTTTCTCTTTGCAAGATATGGTGGAAAAGCTTTTTGCTGAGTGTAGAGCGGCAAGACACGCACAAGACGCAGATACGCAGCTCTCCGAAGCTAAGTGCCGGTCCCGGGCTTCTTTCGGCACAAACCGCTCTCAGGAGCTCCCTGCGCTCGCCACAATGCTCTGTGTGCGAAGAAGCCGCTTCTTCGCCTCCGGGAGAATCGGCGAGCGGCAGCTTCCCAAAGGCGAAGATGCAAGCTGCAGCACACAGGCACAGTGTGGGCAGCCTTCAGACTTAGAGAAAACAGTACTTTACCACTCTCCTGCCTTTTCCATGGTTGTTCTATTGGAAAAGAACGAGTTTTGGACAACTACCTTTCATTCTTGCCAAACTCTTTGCAGACCTCCGTGCAAGCTTTAGAAAAAGGTTTTGGATGTTTTCTTTCCTGGCAGAGTTTCTCTTTGCAAGATATGGTGGGAAAGCTTTTTGCTGAGTGTAGAGCGGCAAGACACGCAGAAGACGCAGATACGCAGCTCTCCGAAGCTAAGTGCCGGTCCCGGGCTTCTTTCGGCAGAAGCCGCTCTTAGGTGTAAACCGCGACCGGCCCAATGCTCTGCGTGCGAAGAAGCCGCTTCTTCGCCTGCGGGAGTATCGGCGAGCGGCAGCTTCCCAAAGGCGAAGATGCAAGCTGCACCATGCAGGCACAGTGTGGGCAGCATTCAGACTTAGAGAAAACAGTACTTTACCACTCTCCTTCCATATCCATGGTTATTATATTGGAAAAGAACGAGGTTTGGGCAACTACCTTTCATTCTTGCCAAATTGTTTGCAGACCTCCGTGCAAGCTTTAGAACAAGATTTTGGATGTTTTCTTTCCTGGCAGAGTTTCTCTTTGCAAGATATGGTGGAAAAGCTTTTTGCTGAGTGTAGAGCGGCAAGACACGCAGAAGACGCAGATACGCAGCTCTCCGAAGCTAAGTGCCAGTCCCGGGCTTCTTTCGGCACAAACCGCTCTCAGGAGCTCCCTGCGCTCGCCACAATGCTCTGTGTGCGAAGAAGCCGCTTCTTCGCCTCCGGGAGAATCGGCGAGCGGCAGCTTCCCAAAGGCGAAGATGCAAGCCGCACCATGCAGGCACAGTGTGGGCAGCATTCAGACTTAGAGAAAACAGTACTTTACCACTCTCCTGCCTTTTCCATGGTTATTCTATTGGAAAAGAACGAGTTTTGGACAACTACCTTTCATTCTTGCCAAACTCTTTGCAGACCTCCGTGCAAGCTTTAGAACAAGATTTTGGATGTTTTCTTTCCTGGCAGAGTTTCTCTTTGCAAGATATGGTGGAAAAGCTTTTTGCTGAGTGTAGAGCGGCAAGACACGCACAAGACGCAGATACGCAGCTCTCCGAAGCTAAGTGCCGGTCCCGGGCTTCTTTCGGCACAAACCGCTCTCAGGAGCTCCCTGCGCTCGCCACAATGCTCTGTGTGCGAAGAAGCCGCTTCTTCGCCTCCGGGAGAATCGGCGAGCGGCAGCTTCCCAAAGGCGAAGATGCAAGCTGCAGCACACAGGCACAGTGTGGGCAGCCTTCAGACTTAGAGAAAACAGTACTTTACCACTCTCCTGCCTTTTCCATGGTTGTTCTATTGGAAAAGAACGAGTTTTGGACAACTACCTTTCATTCTTGCCAAACTCTTTGCAGACCTCCGTGCAAGCTTTAGAAAAAGGTTTTGGATGTTTTCTTTCCTGGCAGAGTTTCTCTTTGCAAGATATGGTGGGAAAGCTTTTTGCTGAGTGTAGAGCGGCAAGACACGCAGAAGACGCAGATACGCAGCTCTCCGAAGCTAAGTGCCGGTCCCGGGCTTCTTTCGGCACAAACCGCTCTCAGGAGCTCCCTGCGCTCACCACAGTGCTCTGTGTGCGAAGAAGCTGCTTCTTCGGCTGCGGTAGAATCGGCGAGCGGCAGCTTCCCAAAGGCGAAGATGCAAGCCGCACCATGCAGGCACAGTGTGGGCAGCCTTCAGACTTAGAGAAAACAGTACTTTACCACTCTCCTGCCTTTTCCATGGTTATTCTATTGGAAAAGAACGAGTTTTGGACAACTACCTTTCATTCTTGCCAAACTCTTTGCAGACCTCCGTGCAAGCTTTAGAACAAGATTTTGGATGTTTTCTTTCCTGGCAGAGTTTCTCTTTGCAAGATATGGTGGAAAAGCTTTTTGCTGAGTGTAGAGCGGCAAGACACGCAGAAGACGCAGATACGCAGCTCTCCGAAGCTAAGTGCCGGTCCCAGGCTTCTTTCGGCACAAACCGCTCTCAGGAGCTCCCTGCACTCGCCACAATGCTCTGTGTGCAAAGAAGCCGCTTCTTCGCCTCCGGGAGAATCGGCGAGCGGCAGCTTCCCAAAGGCGAAGATGCAAGCCGCACCACGCAGGCACAGTGTGGGCAGCCTTCAGACTTAGAGAAAACAGTACTTTACCACTCTCCTGCCTTTTCCATTGTTATTATATTGGAAAAGAACGAGTTTTGGACAACTACCTTTCATTCTTGCCAAACTCTTTGCAGACCTCCGTGCAAGCTTTAGAACAAGATTTTGGATGTTTTCTTTCCTGGCAGAGTTTCTCTTTGCAAGATATGGTGGAAAAGCTTTTTGCTGAGTGTAGAGCGGCAAGACACGCAGAAGACGCAGATACGCAGCTCTCCGAAGCTAAGTGCCGGTCCCGGGCTTCTTTCGGCAGAAGCCGCTCTTAGGTGTAAACCGCGACCGGCCCAATGCTCTGCGTGCGAAGAAGCCGCTTCTTCGCCTGCGGGAGAATCGGCGAGCGGCAGCTTCCCAAAGGCGAAGATGCAAGCTGCACCACGCAGGCACAGTGTGGGCAGCATTCAGACTTAGAGAAAACAGTACTTTACCACTCTCCTGCCTTTTCCATGGTTATTCTATTGGAAAAGAACGAGTTTTGGACAACTACCTTTCATTCTTGCCAAACTCTTTGCAGACCTCCGTGCAAGCTTTAGAACAAGATTTTGGATGTTTTCTTTCCTGGCAGAGTTTCTCTTTGCAAGATATGGTGGAAAAGCTTTTTGCTGAGTGTAGAGCGGCAAGACACGCAGAAGACGCAGATACGCAGCTCTCCGAAGCTAAGTGCCAGTCCCGGGCTTCTTTCGGCACAAACCGCACTCAGGAGCTCCCTGCGCTCGCCACAATGCTCTGTGTGCGAAGAAGCCGCTTCTTCGCCTCCGGGAGAATCGGCGAGCGGCAGCTTCCCAAAGGCAAGGATGCAAGCTGCACCATGCAGGCACAGTGTGGGCAGCCTTCAGACTTAGAGAAAACAGAACTTTACCACTCTCCTGCCTTTTCCATGGTTATTATATTGGAAAAGAACGAGTTTTGGACAACTACCTTTCATTCTTGCCAAACTCTTTGCAGACCTCCGTGCAAGCTTTAGAACAAGATTTTGGATGTTTTCTTTCCTGGCAGAGTTTCTCTTTGCAAGATATGGTGGAAAAGCTTTTTGCTGAGTGTAGAGCGGCAAGACACGCAGAAGACGCAGATACGCAGCTCTCCGAAGCTAAGTGCCGGTCCCGGGCTTCTTTCGGCACAAACCGCACTCAGGAGCTCCCTGCGCTCGCCACAATGCTCTGTGTGCGAAGAAGCCGCTTCTTCGCCTCCGGGAGAATCGGCGAGCGGCAGCTTCCCAAAGGCAAAGATGCAAGCCGCACCATGCAGGCACAGTGTGGGCAGCCTTCAGACTTAGAGAAAACAGTACTTTACCACTCTCCTGCCTTTTCCATGGTTATTATATTGGAAAAGAACGAGTTTTGGACAACTACCTTTCATTCTTGCCAAACTCTTTGCAGACCTCCGTGCAAGCTTTAGAACAAGATTTTGGATGTTTTCTTTCCTGGCAGAGTTTCTCTTTGCAAGATATGGTGGAAAAGCTTTTTGCTGAGTGTAGAGCAGCAAGACACGCAGAAGACGCAGATACGCAGCTCTCCGAAGCTAAAGTGCCAGTCCCGGGCTTCTTTCGGCACAAACCGCTCTCAGGAGCTCCCTGCGCTCGCCACAATGCTCTGTGTGCGAAGAAGCCGCTTCTTCGCCTCCGGGAGAATCGGCGAGCGGCAGCTTCCCAAAGGCGAAGATGCAAGCTGCACCACACAGGCACAGTGTGGGCAGCCTTCAGACTTAGAGAAAACAGAACTTTACCACTCTCCTGCCTTTTCCATTGTTATTATATTGGAAAAGAACGAGTTTTGGACAACTACCTTTCATTCTTGCCAAACTCTTTGCAGACCTCCGTGCAAGCTTTAGAACAAGATTTTGGATGTTTTCTTTCCTGGCAGAGTTTCTCTTTGCAAGATATGGTGGAAAAGCTTTTGGCTGAGTGTTGAGCGGCAAGACACGCAGATGACGCAGATACGCAGCTCTCCGAAGCTAAGTGCCGGTCCCGGGCTTCTTTCGGCACAAACCGCTCTCAGGAGCTCCCTGCGCTCGCCACAATGCTCTGTGTGCGAAGAAGCCGCTTCTTCGCCTGCGGGAGAATCGGCGAGCGGCAGCTTCCCAAAGGCGAAGATGCAAGCCGCACCACGCAGGCACAGTGTGGGCAGCCTTCAGACTTAGAGAAAACAGTACTTTACCACTCTCCTGCCTTTTCCATTGTTATTCTATTGGAAAAGAACGAGTTTTGGACAACTACCTTTCATTCTTGCCAAACTCTTTGCAGACCTCCGTGCAAGCTTTAGAACAAGATTTTGGATGTTTTCTTTCCTGGCAGTTTCTCTTTGCAAGATATGGTGGAAAAGCTTTTGGCTGAGTGTAGAGCGGCAAGACACGCAGAAGACGCAGATACGCAGCTCTCCGAAGCTAAGTGCCGGTCCCGGGCTTCTTTCGGCACAAACCGCTCTCAGGAGCTCCCTGCGCTCGCCACAATGCTCTGTGTGCGAAGAAGCCGCTTCTTCGCCTGCGGGAGAATCGGCGAGCGGCAGCTTCCCAAAGGCAAAGCTGCAAGCTGCACCATGCAGGCACAGTGTGGGCAGCCTTCAGACTTAGAGAAAACAGAACTTTACCACTATCCTGCCTTTTCCATTGTTATTATATTGGAAAAGAACGAGTTTTGGACAACTACCTTTCATTCTTGCCAAACTCTTTGCAGACCTCCGTGCAAGCTTTAGAACAAGATTTTGGATGTTTTCTTTCCTGGCAGAGTTTCTCTTTGCAAGATATGGTGGGAAAGCTTTTTGCTGAGTGTAGAGCGGCAAGACACGCAGAAGACGCAGATACGCAGCTCTCCGAAGCTAAGTGCCGGTCCCGGGCTTCTTTCGGCACAAACCGCTCTCAGGAGCTCCCTGCGCTCGCCACAATGCTCTGTGTGCGAAGAAGCCGCTTCTTCGCCTCCGGGAGAATCTGCAAGCGGCAGCTTCCCAAAGGCGAAGATGCAAGCCGCACCATGCAGGCACAGTGTGGGCAGCCTTCAGACTTAGAGAAAACAGTACTTTACCACTCTCCTTCCATTTCCATGGTTATTATATTGGAAAAGAACGAGGTTTGGGCAACTACCTTTCATTCTTGCCAAACTCTTTGCAGACCTCCGTGCAAGCTTTAGAACAAGATTTTGCATGTTTTCTTTCCTGGCAGAGTTTCTCTTTGCAAGATATGGTGGAAAAGCTTTTTGCTGAGTGTAGAGCGGCAAGACACGCAGAAGACGCAGATACGCAGCTCTCCGAAGCTAAGTGCCGGTCCCGGGCTTCTTTCGGCACAAACCGCACTCAGGAGCTCCCTGCGCTCGCCACAATGCTCTGTGTGCGAAGAAGCTGCTTCTTCGCCTCCGGGAGAATCGGCGAGCGGCAGCTTCCCAAAGGCGAAGATGCAAGCCGCACCATGCAGGCACAGTGTGGGCAGCCTTCAGACTTAGAGAAAACAGTACTTTACCACTCTCCTGCCTTTTCCATGGTTATTCTATTGGAAAAGAACGAGTTTTGGACAACTACCTTTCATTCTTGCCAAACTCTTTGCAGACCTCCGTGCAAGCTTTAGAACAAGATTTTGGATGTTTTCTTTCCTGGCAGAGTTTCTCTTTGCAAGATATGGTGGAAAAGCTTTTTGCTGAGTGTAGAGCAGCAAGACACGCAGAAGACGCAGATACGCAGCTCTCCGAAGCTAAGTGCCGGTCCCAGGCTTCTTTCGGCACAAACCGCTCTCAGGAGCTCCCTGCGCTCGCCACAATGCTCTGTGTGCAAAGAAGCCGCTTCTTCGCCTCCGGGAGAATCGGCGAGCGGCAGCTTCCCAAAGGCGAAGATGCAAGCTGCACCACGCAGGCACAGTGTGGGCAGCCTTCAGACTTAGAGAAAACAGTACTTTACCACTCTCCTGCCTTTTCCATGGTTATTCTATTGGAAAAGAACGAGTTTTGGACAACTACCTTTCATTCTTGCCAAACTCTTTGCAGACCTCCGTGCAAGCTTTAGAACAAGATTTTGGATGTTTTCTTTCCTGGCAGAGTTTCTCTTTGCAAGATATGGTGGAAAAGCTTTTTGCTGAGTGTAGAGCGGCAAGACACGCAGAAGACGCAGATACGCAGCTCTCCGAAGCTAAGTGCCGGTCCCGGGCTTCTTTCGGCAGAAGCCGCTCTTAGGTGTAAACCGCGACCGGCCCAATGCTCTGCGTGCGAAGAAGCCGCTTCTTCGCCTCCGGGAGAATCGGCGAGCGGCAGCTTCCCAAAGGCGAAGATGCAAGCTGCACCACGCAGGCACAGTGTGGGCAGCATTCAGACTTAGAGAAAACAGTACTTTACCACTCTCCTGCCTTTTCCATGGTTATTCTATTGGAAAAGAACGAGTTTTGGACAACTACCTTTCATTCTTGCCAAACTCTTTGCAGACCTCCGTGCAAGCTTTAGAACAAGATTTTGGATGTTTTCTTTCCTGGCAGAGTTTCTCTTTGCAAGATATGGTGGAAAAGCTTTTTGCTGAGTGTAGAGCGGCAAGACACGCAGAAGACGCAGATACGCAGCTCTCCGAAGCTAAGTGCCAGTCCCGGGCTTCTTTCGGCACAAACCGCTCTCAGGAGCTCCCTGCGCTCGCCACAATGCTCTGTGTGCGAAGAAGCCGCTTCTTCGCCTGCGGGAGAATCGGCGAGCGGCAGCTTCCCAAAGGCAAAGCTGCAAGCTGCACCATGCAGGCACAGTGTGGGCAGCCTTCAGACTTAGAGAAAACAGAACTTTACCACTATCCTGCCTTTTCCATTGTTATTATATTGGAAAAGAACGAGTTTTGGACAACTACCTTTCATTCTTGCCAAACCCTTTGCAGACCTCCGTGCAAGCTTTAGAACAAGATTTTGGATGTTTTCTTTCATGGCAGAGTTTCTCCTTGCAAGATATGGTGGAAAAGCTTTTTGCTGAGTGTAGAGCGGCAAGACACGCAGAAGACGCAGATACGCAGCTCTCCGAAGCTAAGTGCCGGTCCCGGGCTTCTTTCGGCACAAACCGCTCTCAGGAGCTCCCTGCGCTCGCCACAATGCTCTGTGTGCGAAGAAGCCGCTTCTTCGCCTCCGGGAGAATCGGCGAGCGGCAGCTTCCCAAAGGCGAAGATGCAAGCCGCACCATGCAGGCACAGTGTGGGCAGCCTTCAGACTTAGAGAAAACAGTACTTTACCACTCTCCTGCCTTTTCCATGGTTATTATACTGGAAAAGTACGAGTTTTGGACAACTACCTTTCATTCTTGCCAAACTCTTTGCAGACCTCCGTGCAAGCTTTAGAACAAGATTTTGGATGTTTTCTTTCCTGGCAGAGTTTCTCTTTGCAAGATATGGTGGAAAAGCTTTTTGCTGAGTGTAGAGCGGCAAGACACGCAGAAGACGCAGATACGCAGCTCTCCGAAGCTAAGTGCCGGTCCCGGGCTTCTTTCGGCAGAAGCCGCTCTTAGGTGTAAACCGCGACCGGCCCAATGCTCTGCGTGCGAAGAAGCCGCTTCTTCGCCTGCGGGAGAATCGGCGAGCGGCAGCTTCCCAAAGGCGAAGATGCAAGCTGCACCACACAGGCACAGTGTGGGCAGCCTTCAGACTTAGAGAAAACAGTACTTTACCACTCTCCTGCCTTTTCCATGGTTATTCTATTGGAAAAGAACGAGTTTTGGACAACTACCTTTCATTCTTGCCAAACTCTTTGCAGACCTCCGTGCAAGCTTTAGAACAAGATTTTGGATGTTTTCTTTCCTGGCAGAGTATCTCTTTGCAAGATATGCTGGAAAAGCTTTTTGCTGAGTGTAGAGCGGCAAGACACGCAGAAGACGCAGATACGCAGCTCTCCGAAGCTAAGTGCCGGTCCCGGGCTTCTTTCGGCACAAACCGCTCTCAGGAGCTCCCTGCGCTCACCACAATGCTCTGTGTGCGAAGAAGCCGCTTCTTCGCCTCCGGGAGAATCGGCGAGCGGCAGCTTCCCAAAGGCGAAGATGCAAGCCGCACCATGCAGGCACAGTGTGGGCAGCCTTCAGACTTAGAGAAAACAGTACTTTACCACTCTCCTGCCTTTTCCATTGTTATTATACTGGAAAAGAACGAGTTTTGGACAACTACCTTTCATTCTTGCCAAACTCTTTGCAGACCTCCGTGCAAGCTTTAGAACAAGATTTTGGATGTTTTCTTTCCTGGCAGAGTTTCTCTTTGCAAGATATGCTGGAAAAGCTTTTTGCTGAGTGTAGAGCGGCAAGACACGCAGAAGACGCAGATACGCAGCTCTCCGAAGCTAAGTGCCAGTCCCGGGCTTCTTTCGGCACAAACCGCTCTCAGGAGCTCCCTGCGCTCGCCACAATGCTCTGTGTGCGAAGAAGCCGCTTCTTCGCCTCCGGGAGAATCGGCGAGCGGCAGCTTCCCAAAGGCGAAGATGCAAGCCGCACCATGCAGGCACAGTGTGGGCAGCATTCAGACTTAGAGAAAACAGTACTTTACCACTCTCCTGCCTTTTCCATGGTTATTCTATTGGAAAAGAACGAGTTTTGGACAACTACCTTTCATTCTTGCCAAACTCTTTGCAGACCTCCGTGCAAGCTTTAGAACAAGACTTTGGATGTTTTCTTTCCTGGCAGAGTTTCTCTTTGCAAGATATGGTGGAAAAGCTTTTTGCTGAGTGTAGAGCGGCAAGACACGCAGAAGACGCAGATACGCAGCTCTCCGAAGCTAAGTGCCGGTCCCGGGCTTCTTTCGGCACAAACCGCTCTCAGGAGCTCCCTGCGCTCGCCACAATGCTCTGTGTGCGAAGAAGCCGCTTCTTCGCCTCCGGGAGAATCGGCGAGCGGCAGCTTCCCAAAGGCGAAGATGCAAGCCGCACCATGCAGGCACAGTGTGGGCAGCCTTCAGACTTAGAGAAAACAGTACTTTACCACTCTCCTGCCTTTTCCATGGTTATTCTATTGGAAAAGAACGAGTTTTGGACAACTACCTTTCATTCTTGCCAAACTCTTTGCAGACCTCCGTGCAAGCTTTAGAACAAGATTTTGGATGTTTTCTTTCCTGGCAGAGTTTCTCTTTGCAAGATATGGTGGAAAAGCTTTTTGCTGAGTGTAGAGCAGCAAGACACGCAGAAGACGCAGATACGCAGCTCTCCGAAGCTAAGTGCCGGTCCCAGGCTTCTTTCGGCACAAACCGCTCTCAGGAGCTCCCTGCGCTCGCCACAATGCTCTGTGTGCAAAGAAGCCGCTTCTTCGCCTCCGGGAGAATCGGCGAGCGGCAGCTTCCCAAAGGCGAAGATGCAAGCTGCACCACGCAGGCACAGTGTGGGCAGCCTTCAGACTTAGAGAAAACAGTACTTTACCACTCTCCTGCCTTTTCCATGGTTATTCTATTGGAAAAGAACGAGTTTTGGACAACTACCTTTCATTCTTGCCAAACTCTTTGCAGACCTCCGTGCAAGCTTTAGAACAAGATTTTGGATGTTTTCTTTCCTGGCAGAGTTTCTCTTTGCAAGATATGGTGGAAAAGCTTTTTGCTGAGTGTAGAGCGGCAAGACACGCAGAAGACGCAGATACGCAGCTCTCCGAAGCTAAGTGCCGGTCCCGGGCTTCTTTCGGCAGAAGCCGCTCTTAGGTGTAAACCGCGACCGGCCCAATGCTCTGCGTGCGAAGAAGCCGCTTCTTCGCCTCCGGGAGAATCGGCGAGCGGCAGCTTCCCAAAGGCGAAGATGCAAGCTGCACCACGCAGGCACAGTGTGGGCAGCATTCAGACTTAGAGAAAACAGTACTTTACCACTCTCCTGCCTTTTCCATGGTTATTCTATTGGAAAAGAACGAGTTTTGGACAACTACCTTTCATTCTTGCCAAACTCTTTGCAGACCTCCGTGCAAGCTTTAGAACAAGATTTTGGATGTTTTCTTTCCTGGCAGAGTTTCTCTTTGCAAGATATGGTGGAAAAGCTTTTTGCTGAGTGTAGAGCGGCAAGACACGCAGAAGACGCAGATACGCAGCTCTCCGAAGCTAAGTGCCAGTCCCGGGCTTCTTTCGGCACAAACCGCTCTCAGGAGCTCCCTGCGCTCGCCACAATGCTCTGTGTGCGAAGAAGCCGCTTCTTCGCCTGCGGGAGAATCGGCGAGGGGCAGCTTCCCAAAGGCAAAGCTGCAAGCTGCACCATGCAGGCACAGTGTGGGCAGCCTTCAGACTTAGAGAAAACAGAACTTTACCACTATCCTGCCTTTTCCATTGTTATTATATTGGAAAAGAACGAGTTTTGGACAACTACCTTTCATTCTTGCCAAACCCTTTGCAGACCTCCGTGCAAGCTTTAGAACAAGATTTTGGATGTTTTCTTTCATGGCAGAGTTTCTCCTTGCAAGATATGGTGGAAAAGCTTTTTGCTGAGTGTAGAGCGGCAAGACACGCAGAAGACGCAGATACGCAGCTCTCCGAAGCTAAGTGCCGGTCCCGGGCTTCTTTCGGCACAAACCGCTCTCAGGAGCTCCCTGCGCTCGCCACAATGCTCTGTGTGCGAAGAAGCCGCTTCTTCGCCTCCGGGAGAATCGGCGAGCGGCAGCTTCCCAAAGGCGAAGATGCAAGCCGCACCATGCAGGCACAGTGTGGGCAGCCTTCAGACTTAGAGAAAACAGTACTTTACCACTCTCCTGCCTTTTCCATGGTTATTATACTGGAAAAGTACGAGTTTTGGACAACTACCTTTCATTCTTGCCAAACTCTTTGCAGACCTCCGTGCAAGCTTTAGAACAAGATTTTGGATGTTTTCTTTCCTGGCAGAGTTTCTCTTTGCAAGATATGGTGGAAAAGCTTTTTGCTGAGTGTAGAGCGGCAAGACACGCAGAAGACGCAGATACGCAGCTCTCCGAAGCTAAGTGCCGGTCCCGGGCTTCTTTTGGCACAAACCGCTCTTAGGTGTAAACCGCGACCGGCCCAATGCTCTGCGTGCGAAGAAGCCGCTTCTTCGCCTGCGGGAGAATCGGCGAGCGGCAGCTTCCCAAAGGCGAAGATGCAAGCTGCACCATGCAGGCACAGTGTGGGCAGCCTTCAGACTTAGAGAAAACAGTACTTTACCACTCTCCTGCCTTTTCCATGGTTATTCTATTGGAAAAGAACGAGTTTTGGACAACTACCTTTCATTCTTGCCAAACTCTTTGCAGACCTCCGTGCAAGCTTTAGAACAAGATTTTGGATGTTTTCTTTCCTGGCAGAGTTTCTCTTTGCAAGATATGCTGGAAAAGCTTTTTGCTGAGTGTAGAGCGGCAAGACACGCAGAAGACGCAGATACGCAGCTCTCCGAAGCTAAGTGCCGGTCCCGGGCTTCTTTCGGCACAAACCGCTCTCAGGAGCTCCCTGCGCTCGCCACAATGCTCTGTGTGCGAAGAAGCCGCTTCTTCGCCTGCGGGAGAATCGGCGAGCGGCAGCTTCCCAAAGGCGAAGATGCAAGCCGCACCATGCAGGCACAGTGTGGGCAGCCTTCAGACTTAGAGAAAACAGAACTTTACCACTATCCTGCCTTTTCCATTGTTATTATACTGGAAAAGAACGAGTTTTGGACAACTACCTTTCATTCTTGCCAAACTCTTTGCAGACCTCCGTGCAAGCTTTAGAACAAGATTTTGGATGTTTTCTTTCCTGGCAGAGTTTCTCTTTGCAAGATATGCTGGAAAAGCTTTTTGCTGAGTGTAGAGCGGCAAGACACGCAGAAGACGCAGATACGCAGCTCTCCGAAGCTAAGTGCCGGTCCCGGGCTTCTTTTGGCACAAACCGCTCTCAGGAGCTCCCTGCGCTCGCCACAATGCTCTGTGTGCGAAGAAGCCGCTTCTTCGCCTCCGGGAGAATCGGCGAGCGGCAGCTTCCCAAAGGCGAAGATGCAAGCCGCACCATGCAGGCACAGTGTGGGCAGCCTTCAGACTTAGAGAAAACAGTACTTTACCACTCTCCTGCCTTTTCCATTGTTATTCTATTGGAAAAGAACGAGTTTTGGACAACTACCTTTCATTCTTGCCAAACTCTTTGCAGATCTCCGTGCAAGCTTTAGAACAAGATTTTGGATGTTTTCTTTCCTGGCAGAGTTTCTCTTTGCAAGATATGGTGGAAAAGCTTTTTGCTGAGTGTAGAGCGGCAAGACACGCAGAAGACGCAGATACGCAGCTCTCCGAAGCTAAGTGCCGGTCCCGGGCTTCTTTCGGCACAAACCGCTCTCAGGAGCTCCCTGCGCTCGCCACAATGCTCTGTGTGCGAAGAAGCCGCTTCTTCGCCTGCGGGAGAATCGGCGAGCGGCAGCTTCCCAAAGGCGAAGATGCAAGCCGCACCATGCAGGCACAGTGTGGGCAGCCTTCAGACTTAGAGAAAACAGTACTTTACCACTCTCCTGCCTTTTCCATTGTTATTATATTGGAAAAGAACGAGTTTTGGACAACTACCTTTCATTCTTGCCAAACTCTTTGCAGACCTCCGTGCAAGCTTTAGAACAAGATTTTGGATGTTTTCTTTCCTGGCAGAGTTTCTCTTTGCAAGATATGGTGGAAAAGCTTTTTGCTGAGTGTAGAGCGGCAAGACACGCAGAAGACGCAGATACGCAGCTCTCCGAAGCTAAGTGCCGGTCCCGGGCTTCTTTCGGCAGAAGCCGCTCTTAGGTGTAAACCGCGACCGGCCCAATGCTCTGCGTGCGAAGAAGCCGCTTCTTCGCCTCCGGGAGAATCGGCGAGCGGCAGCTTCCCAAAGGCGAAGATGCAAGCTGCACCATGCAGGCACAGTGTGGGCAGCCTTCAGACTTAGAGAAAACAGTACTTTACCACTCTCCTGCCTTTTCCATGGTTATTCTATTGGAAAAGAACGAGTTTTGGACAACTACCTTTCATTCTTGCCAAACTCTTTGCAGACCTCCGCGCAAGCTTTAGAACAAGATTTTGGATGTTTTCTTTCCTGGCAGAGTTTCTCTTTGCAAGATATGGTGGAAAAGCTTTTTGCTGAGTGTAGAGCGGCAAGACACGCAGAAGACGCAGATACGCAGCTCTCCGAAGCTAAGTGCCAGTCCCGGGCTTCTTTCGGCACAAACCGCTCTCAGGAGCTCCCTGCGCTCGCCACAATGCTCTGTGTGCCAAGAAGCCGCTTCTTCGCCTCCGGGAGAATCGGCGAGCGGCAGCTTCCCAAAGGCAAAGATGCAAGCTGCACCATGCACGCACAGTGTGGGCAGCCTTCAGACTTAGAGAAAACAGAACTTTACCACTATCCTGCCTTTTCCATTGTTACTATATTGGAAAAGAACGAGTTTTGGACAACTACCTTTCATTCTTGCCAAACTCTTTGCAGACCTCCGTGCAAGCTTTAGAACAAGATTTTGGATGTTTTCTTTCATGGCAGAGTTTCTCTTTGCAAGATATGCTGGAAAAGCTTTTTGCTGAGTGTAGAGCGGCAAGACACACAGAAGACACAGATACGCAGCTCTCCGAAGCTAAGTGCCGGTCCCGGGCTTCTTTCGGCACAAACCGCTCTCAGGAGCTCCCTGCGCTCGCCACAATGCTCTGTGTGCGAAGAAGCCGCTTCTTCGCCTCCGGGAGAATCGGCGAGCGGCAGCTTCCCAAAGGCGAAGATGCAAGCCGCACCATGCAGGCACAGTGTGGGCAGCCTTCAGACTTAGAGAAAACAGTACTTTACCACTCTCCTGCCTTTTCCATTGTTATTATATTGGAAAAGAACGAGTTTTGGACAACTACCTTTCATTCTTGCCAAACTCTTTGCAGACCTCCGTGCAAGCTTTAGAACAAGATTTTGGATGTTTTCTTTCCTGGCAGAGTTTCTCTTTGCAAGATATGGTGGAAAAGCTTTTTGCTGAGTGTAGAGCGGCAAGACACGCAGAAGACGCAGATACGCAGCTCTCCGAAGCTAAGTGCCGGTCCCGGGCTTCTTTCGGCACAAACCGCACTCAGGAGCTCCCTGCGCTCGCCACAATGCTCTGTGTGCGAAGAAGCCGCTTCTTCGCCTCCGGGAGAATCGGCGAGCGGCAGCTTCCCAAAGGCGAAGATGCAAGCCGCACCATGCAGGCACAGTGTGGGCAGCCTTCAGACTTAGAGAAAACAGAACTTTACCACTCTCCTGCCTTTTCCATTGTTATTATATTGGAAAAGAACGAGTTTTGGACAACTACCTTTCATTCTTGCCAAACTCTTTGCAGACCTCCGTGCAAGCTTTAGAACAAGATTTTGGATGTTTTCTTTCCTGGCAGAGTTTCTCTTTGCAAGATATGGTGGAAAAGCTTTTGGCTGAGTGTTGAGCGGCAAGACACGCAGAAGACGCAGATACGCAGCTCTCCGAAGCTAAGTGCCGGTCCCGGGCTTCTTTCGGCACAAACCGCTCTCAGGAGCTCCCTGCGCTCGCCACAATGCTCTGTGTGCGAAGAAGCAGCTTCTTCGGCTGCGGGAGAATCGGCGAGCGGCAGCTTCCCAAAGGCGAAGATGCAAGCCACACCATGCAGGCACAGTGTGGGCAGCCTTCAGACTTAGAGAAAACAGAACTTTACCACTCTCCTGCCTTTTCCATTGTTATTCTATTGGAAAAGAACGAGTTTTGGACAACTACCTTTCATTCTTGCCAAACTCTTTGCAGACCTCCGTGCAAGCTTTAGAACAAGATTTTGGATGTTTTCTTTCCTGGCAGAGTTTCTCTTTGCAAGATATGGTGGAAAAGCTTTTGGCTGAGTGTTGAGCGGCAAGACACGCAGAAGACGCAGATACGCAGCTCTCCGAAGCTAAGTGCCGGTCCCGGGCTTCTTTCGGCACAAACCTCTCTCAGGAGCTCCCTGCGCTCGCCACAATGCTCTGTGTGCAAAGAAGCCGCTTCTTCGCCTCCGGGAGAATCGGCGAGCGGCAGCTTCCCAAAGGCGAAGATGCAAGCCGCACCATGCAGGCACAGTGTAGGCAGCCTTCAGACTTAGAGAAAACAGTACTTTACCACTCTCCTGCCTTTTCCATTGTTATTCTATTGGAAAAGAACGAGTTTTGGACAACTACCTTTCATTCTTGCCAAACTCTTTGCAGACCTCCGTGCAAGCTTTAGAACAAGATTTTGGATGTTTTCTTTCCTGGCAGTTTCTCTTTGCAAGATATGGTGGAAAAGCTTTTGGCTGAGTGTAGAGCGGCAAGACACGCAGAAGACGCAGATACGCAGCTCTCCGAAGCTAAGTGCCGGTCCCGGGCTTCTTTCGGCACAAACCGCTCTCAGGAGCTGCCTGCGCTCGCCACAATGCTCTGTGTGCGAAGAAGCCGCTTCTTCGCCTCCGGGAGAATCGGCGAGCGGCAGCTTCCCAAAGGCGAAGATGCAAGCCGCACCATGCAGGCACAGTGTGGGCAGCCTTCAGACTTAGAGAAAACAGTACTTTACCACTCTCCTGCCTTTTCCATGGTTATTCTATTGGAAAAGAACGAGTTTTGGACAACTACCTTTCATTCTTGCCAAACTCTTTGCAGACCTCCGTGCAAGCTTTAGAACAAGATTTTGGATGTTTTCTTTCCTGGCAGAGTTTCTCTTTGCAAGATATGGTGGAAAAGCTTTTTGCTGAGTGTAGAGCGGCAAGACACGCAGAAGACGCAGATACGCAGCTCTCCGAAGCTAAGTGCCAGTCCCGGGCTTCTTTCGGCACAAACCGCTCTCAGGAGCTCCCTGCGCTCGCCACAATGCTCTGTGTGCGAAGAAGCCGCTTCTTCGCCTGCGGGAGAATCGGCGAGCGGCAGCTTCCCAAAGGCGAAGATGCAAGCCGCACCATGCAGGCACAGTGTGGGCAGCCTTCAGACTTAGAGAAAACAGTACTTTACCACTCTCCTGCCTTTTCCATTGTTATTATACTGGAAAAGAACGAGTTTTGGACAACTACCTTTCATTCTTGCCAAACTCTTTGCAGACCTCCGTGCAAGCTTTAGAACAAGATTTTGGATGTTTTCTTTCCTGGCAGAGTTTCTCCTTGCAAGATATGGTGGAAAAGCTTTTTGCTGAGTGTAGAGCGGCAAGACACGCAGAAGACGCAGATACGCAGCTCTCCGAAGCTAAGTGCCGGTCCCGGGCTTCTTTCGGCACAAACCGCACTCAGGAGCTCCCTGCGCTCGCCACAATGCTCTGTGTGCGAAGAAGCTGCTTCTTCGGCTGCGGGAGAATCGGCGAGCGGCAGCTTCCCAAAGGCGAAGATGCAAGCCGCACCATGCAGGCACAGTGTGGGCAGCCTTCAGACTTAGAGAAAACAGTACTTTACCACTCTCCTGCCTTTTCCATGGTTATTCTATTGGAAAAGAACGAGTTTTGGACAACTACCTTTCATTCTTGCCAAACTCTTTGCAGACCTCCGTGCAAGCTTTAGAACAAGATTTTGGATGTTTTCTTTCCTGGCAGAGTTTCTCTTTGCAAGATATGGTGGAAAAGCTTTTTGCTGAGTGTAGAGCGGCAAGACACGCAGAAGACGCAGATACGCAGCTCTCCGAAGCTAAGTGCCAGTCCCGGGCTTCTTTCGGCACAAACCGCTCTCAGGAGCTCCCTGCGCTCGCCACAATGCTCTGTGTGCCAAGAAGCCGCTTCTTCGCCTCCGGGAGAATCGGCGAGTGGCAGCTTCCCAAAGGCAAAGATGCAAGCTGCACCATGCAGGCACAGTGTGGGCAGCCTTCAGACTTAGAGAAAACAGTACTTTACCACTCTCCTGCCTTTTCCATGGTTATTCTATTGGAAAAGAACGAGTTTTGGACAACTACCTTTCATTCTTGCCAAACTCTTTGCAGACCTCCGTGCAAGCTTTAGAACAAGATTTTGGATGTTTTCTTTCCTGGCAGAGTTTCTCTTTGCAAGATATGGTGGAAAAGCTTTTGCTGAGTGTAGAGCGGCAAGACACGCAGAAGACGCAGATACGCAGCTCTCCGAAGCTAAGTGCCGGTCCCGGGCTTCTTTCGGCACAAACCGCTCTCAGGAGCTCCCTGCGCTCGCCACAATGCTCTGTGTGCGAAGAAGCCACTTCTTCGCCTGCGGGAGAATCGGCGAGCGGCAGCTTCCCAAAGGCGAAGATGCAAGCCGCACCATGCAGGCACAGTGTGGGCAGCCTTCAGACTTAGAGAAAACAGTACTTTACCACTCTCCTGCCTTTTCCATGGTTATTCTATTGGAAAAGAACGAGTTTTGGACAACTACCTTTCATTCTTGCCAAACTCTTTGCAGACCCCCGTGCAAGCTTTAGAACAAGATTTTGGATGTTTTCTTTCCTGGCAGAGTTTCTCTTTGCAAGATATGGTGGAAAAGCTTTTTGCTGAGTGTAGAGCGGCAAGACACGCAGAAGACGCAGATACGCAGCTCTCCGAAGCTAAGTGCCAGTCCCGGGCTTCTTTCGGCACAAACCGCTCTCAGGAGCTCCCTGCGCTCGCCACAATGCTCTGTGTGCGAAGAAGCCGCTTCTTCGCCTGCGGGAGAATCGGCGAGCGGCAGCTTCCCAAAGGCGAAGATGCAAGCCGCACCATGCAGGCACAGTGTGGGCAGCCTTCAGACTTAGAGAAAACAGTACTTTACCACTCTCCTGCCTTTTCCATTGTTATTATACTGGAAAAGAACGAGTTTTGGACAACTACCTTTCATTCTTGCCAAACTCTTTGCAGACCTCCGTGCAAGCTTTAGAACAAGATTTTGGATGTTTTCTTTCCTGGCAGAGTTTCTCCTTGCAAGATATGGTGGAAAAGCTTTTTGCTGAGTGTAGAGCGGCAAGACACGCAGAAGACGCAGATACGCAGCTCTCCGAAGCTAAGTGCCGGTCCCGGGCTTCTTTCGGCACAAACCGCACTCAGGAGCTCCCTGCGCTCGCCACAATGCTCTGTGTGCGAAGAAGCTGCTTCTTCGGCTGCGGGAGAATCGGCGAGCGGCAGCTTCCCAAAGGCGAAGATGCAAGCCGCACCATGCAGGCACAGTGTGGGCAGCCTTCAGACTTAG